>NW_025211344.1:18722-22856 GCF_004010195.1 Chiloscyllium plagiosum
AGCACTGTAACACAGTGCCTTAGATTGTGGGATAGGCCGGATTAATCCAGGAGTTAGGGTCTGGAATACAGTGCCTGAGAGTATGGGGAGGCTGGGTCAATCCAGGTTTAGCACTGTAACACAGTGCCTTAGATTGTGGGATAGGCCGGATTAATCCAGGAGTTAGGGTCTGGAATACAGTGCCTGAGAGTATGGGGAGGCTGGGTCAATCCAGGAGTTAGGGTCTGGAACACAGTGCCTGAGTGTGTGGGATAAGCCATGTCAATACAGGGATTAGGTTCTGGAACACAGTGCCTGAGAGTGTGGGCTCGGCCGGATTTATCTAGGGGTGAAGGTCTGGAACACAGTGCCTGAGTGTGTCGGATTGACCGGATTCATACAGGGGTTAGGGTCTGGAACACTGCCTGAGAGTGTTGGAAGGCTGGGTCAATCCAGGGGTTAGGGTCTGGAACAAAGTGCCTGAGTGTGTCGGGGAGGCCGGGTCAATCCAAGGATTAGATTCTGGAACAGAGTACCTGAGAGTGTGGGGAAAGCCGGATTAATCCAGAGGTGAGGTTCTGGAACACAGTGCCTGAGAGTGTGGGGAGGCCGGTTTAATGCAGGTGTTAGAGTCTGGAACAGAGTGCCTGAGCGTGTGAGATAGGCAGGATTAATCCAGAGGTTCGGGTCTGGAACAAAGTGCCTGAGAGCATGGGATAGGCCGGATTAATTCAGGAGTTAGTGTCTGGAACAAAGTGCCTGAGAGTGTGGGGGAGACCGGGTCAATCCAGAGTTAGCTCTGTAACACAGTACCTTAGATTGTGGGATAGGCCGGATTAATTCAGGGATTAGGGTCTGGAACACAGTGTCTGAGAGTGTGGGTTAGCCCGGGTCAATCCAAGGGTTAGGGTCTGGAACGCAGTGCCTGAGAGTGTGGGGTAGGCGTGATTAATCCAGGGGTTAGGGTCTGGAACACAGTGCCTGAGAGTGTTAGGCCAGAATAATCCAGAGGTTAGGGTCTGGAACACAGTGTCTGAGAGTGTGGGATAGGCCGGGTCCATCCAGGGGTTAAGGAGTGGAACACAGTGCCTGAGAGTATGGTGAGGCTGGGTCATTCCAGGGGTTAGGTTCTAGAACAAAGTGCTTGAGAGTGTGGGATAGGCCGCGTCAATCCAGGAGTTAGGGTCAGGAACATAGTGCTTGAGAGAGTGGAATAGGCTGGTTTAATCCAGGGGTTCGGGTCTGGAACACAGTACCTGAGAGTGTGGGATAGGCCGGATTAATCCAGGGGTTATAGTCTGGAACAAAGTCCCTGAGAGCATGGGATAGGCCGGATTAATCCAGGAGATAGGGTCTGGAACACAGTGCCTGAGAGTGTGTGGGAGGCTGATTTAATGCAGTTGTAAGCATCTGGCAGACAGGGCCTGAGAGTGTGGGATAGGCCGAATTAATCCAGGAGATAGGGTCTGGAACAAAGTGCCTGAGAGTGTCGGGGAGGCCGGGTCAATCCAGGGTTAGCTCTGTAACACAGTGCCTTAGATTATGGGATAGTCTGGATTAATCCAGGGGTTAGGGTGTGGAACACAGTGCCTGAGAGTGTGTGTTAGGCCGGGCTAATTCAGGGATTAGGGTCTGGAACACAGTGTCTGAGAGTGTGGGGGTGGCCGTGTCAATCCAAGGGTTAGGTTCTGGAACACAGTGCCTGAGAGTGTGGGATATGCCGTGTCAATACGGGGATTAGGTTCTGGAACAGAGAGCCTGAGAGTGTGGGATAGGCCGGATTAATTAACCAGTGACACTTAGAATTTTTTTGGGTCAGTACAAATCAGTAACGAGCGACACTTAGAATTTTTTTGAGTCAGTACAAGTCAGTAACCAGCGACACTTAGAATTAGTACAAATCAGTAACCAGTGACACTTGGAATTTTTTTGAGGCAGTACAAATCAGTAACCAGTGACACTTGGAATTTTTTTGAGTCAGTACAAATCAGTAACCAGCGACACTTGGAATTTTTTTGAGGCAGTACAAATCAGTAACCAGTGACACTTGGAATTTTTTTGAGTCAGTACAAATCAGTAACCAGCGACACGTAGAATTTTTTTGAGTCTGTAGAAGTCAGTAACCAAGTGCATTTTTGAATTGGTTACTGACTTCTCCTTTCGAGTTGCGGCTGTGGTTGGCTTCAATTAGTCGTGGGGGCTTAATTATCGCCCGGGGAGCAAGCCCCGGTAGTGTGGCCGAGGAAGGAGTGCCTTTAATTTGGATCCTTTTTGAGTTGCATTGCCGGATGGATGTGATTTTGAAGGGTGTGTTTGCCTGGATTGCCACCGGCGGTGGGGTGAGGCTTAGGGTGAGTGTTTGGTTGCTGGTTAGTGAAAGGGTTAGACTTCGGTTTAGTGTTCGGGTTCCCGTTTTGGTAATGTTTGATCTGCATTTTCCAAGGAGGCGAATCCAAGGCTTCAGAGGGAAGTTGAGTGCTTGGGGCCGGGTCGCCCGGTCGGGTTTGACCCGGCGGTTCTGCCGACGGTCTCGCCTTCGAGAGCGGGCCGGCCCCCGCGTTCAGTCCGATTTTCATGCATTTCCAGCATTGACAAGTGGTCCAAACTGTGATGGGAGCAAACTTGACTGCTCATACCGACTTTGAGACTTCTAAGCCGGGTAGCCCGGTCGGATTTGACCCGGCGGTTCTGCGGATGGTCTCGCCTTCGAGAGCGGAGCGGCCCCCGCGTGCAGGCCGACTTTCATGTATTTCCAACGGTGGCAAGTGGTCCAAACTGTGATGGGAGCGAACTTGACTGCTCATACCGACTTTGAGTGCTCGAGGCCGGCTAGCCCGGCCGGATTTCACCCGGTGGTTACAAATCAGTAACCAACGACACTTAGAATTTTTTTGAGGCAGTACAAATCAGTAACCAGTGACACTTAGAGATTCACAAACTCGCGCCGAACATGTGTTCCGAAGTGCCGCAGGAACTGTGTGAATTGAGCCCGGCAAATGGCCAACTGTCATTTTGTGTCTGCAGCCCGAAAACTTTAACTTTGTCTGTCGCGGGAGTCCCGAGCGGGAAAAATCCAAACGGTTTTGTGGGGATCGAGTTCCAGAGCGATGCAGTCAAATTTGAAATTCAGACCCATTCAGTGCCACTTGCATTTGTTACACAGTGAGGTTGGCGGGGTACCCGGAGATTTCTGTGAACACGATTTTTAGAACAAAATGGCGGCGCGGGACCTTTTTGAAAGGCATCCGAAAAACGGTTCCACGGGCATAGCACTCTAATGGCGGGTATGGGTGCATGCTGGAGAGCTCTTGGAAGTCGAATTTTTGACACTTTGTCACTTTTTTGACAGAATTGCCAAACTCTCCCTGTCTGTTCTAAGAGTCGGTCAGAGACCTGTGTGGAGGTCTCTTGACACGATTGGAGGGCGGGCAATCCCCACGTTGACTCCGGCCGTCCCTCCACAGGCACTCGTGTCCAAAATGAAGGCGAGAGACGCGAGTGGCCTGGTTCCCTTGGGTGTTGCCAGGAAGGATGCGGGCTGACCCTTGCCTGAGCACTCCCTAAAGCCTCTTACGTTTCGAGGGCCGGCCTCGCATGCCGCACGACCGGCTCTGGTAGTGGGTGGCCACTATGGTGAATAGGCTGGTCCCGCCCTGCCACCCGGCAAAGTGCAACGGCTCTGCCGCCCTGCGGTGCTCGTCACCCAGGTTTGTGCAACTCGGTCAGAGGCCGGTGCGGAGGCCACTATGGTGAATAGGCTGGTCCCGCCCTGCCACCCGGCAAAGCGCGTCGGCTCTGCTGCCCTGCGGTGCTCGTCACCCAGGTTTCCAACCCGGACCTGCGAGCGTGGTGCGAGGGGCAAACTCGCTGCGGTCCACACCTTGATCGATCTGGTTCGGACCGTCCGGTGTGGGAGGTCCCTTGGCAGGCCGGCTTTCCTGTTAAAGGGGCCGGTGCTCCAGGCCGAGTGGTTCTTCCCTGTCGCTCACGGGCGCGTCCATCGCGAAAAGTCAGGATCCCACGGCAGGGTCGGGAGAGTTGGCACCCCTCTGCCTCCGAAACGTGCTTTCACACCGTGACGTCGGTGAAGCCTTAGAAGCCGCAGCTTTGCCGAGGCAGTAGTCCGAAATCGAGCGTTTGGGAGCGAGTCCCGGT
>NW_025211345.1:0-2213 GCF_004010195.1 Chiloscyllium plagiosum
CTGTAGCTTCTTAAGAGAAATGGCCAGTGAGGTAGCAAACATGTTGGAGTTCATTTTCCAAAACTCTCTAAAATATGGAATGTTCTGTCAGACTGCAAAGTAACATGTATAACCACCTCGTTCAAGAAGGGAGGGAGGGAGGCAGTAAACAGGAAGCTGTTGGCCACCTTGATACCTGAGGAAGCTGTTAGAACCTAACATTGAGGAAGTTGTAGCTGGTACTTAGAAAAACTTGATAATTTTGAAGAATCAACATGGTTTTATGAAAGGGAAATACTGTTTAACCAACTTATTCAAGTTCTTTGATGACACAACACAGGTTATGGATAAAGGGGAACTGTACTTGACAAGGTACCACATATATAGGTCGTTGGATCAGGTATAGGCCATTGCTTCCTTCAGGCCTACGCTGCCATTCAATACCATCATGGCTGATCCAACAGTTCAAGTCATTTTACCCAAACCATCCCCATCTCCATGACCCTATATGCTCCTGCTAATCCAAAATCTATCAAGCTTTATCTGGAACATATTCAAATGCTGAGCTTCTACAACATCTTACCTGCATCTATTTGTCTCTCCTTTTTAAATATTATATACTTTCAATGAGATCATCTCTCATTCTTTGAAATACTAGAGAATACTGGCCCAGTTTCCCAATATCTCTTCAGAGGACAATGTCATCATCTTAGGAACGTGTCTGGTAAACCTTTGTTGCACACCCTCTACAGCAGAAATATCTTTCTGGTGATAAGGAGACCAAAACTGCACACATGATTTCACTTTGACAGGAAGACCACAAAAATAGACTATTACTTAAGTGGAGAACAATTGCATCAATCCAAGGTGCAGAAAGATTTAGGTGTTCTGGGACATGAGTTACAAAATGTTAATATGTAGGAACAGCAAGTAATTAAGAAGAATGAAAGGAATTGAATATAAAAGTAAGGACATCGATGAGGCCACATCTCGAATATTGTGTGCAGTTTTCGTCTCCTTTTTCAAGAAAAGATGTAAATGCACTGGAAGTGGATCAGAGGAGATTGATATCTGGAATATGTGGGTTGTCTTATGAGAAAAGGTTGGATAGTGTGTGTCCACTAGAGTTTAAAAGAGTGGGGGGTGACTTGCTTGAACTGTCTAAGATCCAGGATGGTCTTGACAGGAAAGGAAGTTTCCTAATGGGGGAGATTCCAGAACAAGGGGGGTTATGTCTTAAAATTAGAGGTCACCAGTTTAGGACAGAAATGAAAGAGAAGCTGGCCATGTTCGTGTTTATGCTCGATGTAAATCTCCCTGCAGCTTCCTTAGGTTCACAAGAATCAAGGTTTATCAGCATGGATAGGAATGAGGACTATCAAATAAAAACACACCAACCATGATTTATTGAATAGTGGAGTGTGTCTAAGAGATCAGATGGCTTACCTCCGCTCCTAATCTGTATGTTTATATATGTTCCCAAACAGGTATATACGGGTACAGACAGGTACATGCAGGTATATACAGATACAAATGGGTACATACAACTGGATACAGGTGCAGACAGGTATATACGGGTACAGACATGTATATACAGGTACAAACTGGTATATACAGCGACAAATGGGTACAGACAGGTACATACAAGTAGAGACAGGTGGATACAGGTGTATACAGCTGCAGACAGGTGTATACAGCTAGTAACAGATATATATGGGTACAGACAGGTATATACAGGTATGTACAGCTACAAACAGGTATATATGGGTACAGACAGATATATATGGGTACAGACAGGTATATATGGATACAGACAGGTATATATGGGCACAGACAGGTACAAACAGGTATATATACGGATACAGACAGGTACATGCAGGTATATATGGGTATAGGAGAAAGTGAGGACTGCAGATGCTGGAGTACCAGAGTTGAAAAATGTGGTGTTGAAAAACACAGCAGGCCAGGCAGCATCCGAGGAGCAGGAGAATTGACATTTCAGGCATAAGCCCTTCTTCAGGAATTCAGGAACATATAAATGGGTATAGACAGGTATATACGGGTACAGACAGGTAAAGATGGGTCCGAACGGGTAAAGGTAGGTAAATACAGACTGTGACAAGTAAAGATGGGTAGAAACAGGTCCAGGCAGGTAAAGAGCTGAAAATGTGTTGCTGGAAAAGCGCAGCAGGTCAGGCAGCATCCAAGGAACAGGAGAATCGACGTTTCGGGCA
>NW_025211345.1:6438-22856 GCF_004010195.1 Chiloscyllium plagiosum
CACACCTCACCCCATACTGCCTCCCACACCTCACCCCACACCGCCCCCCACATCTCCTCTCTTATCTCCATCCAAAACCCCAAAGCATCATTCAAGACAAGCAGGGATTCACCTACATTTCCTCTAACCTGATTTATTGCATCCATTGCTCCTGCTGTGGCCTCCTCTACATTGGAGAGACCAAGCGCAAACTCAGGGTCTAGTTCAGGGAACATCTATGGTCCATACGCTCCAATCAACCCCACTTTCCAGTTGCCAGTCATTTCAACTCCACCTCCCACTCCCCTGATGACATGTCCATTCTGGGCGGCCTCCACCGTCAAAATAAGGCCAAATGCAAATTGGAAGAAGAACACCTCATCTTCTGCCTTGGGAGCTTACAACCATATAGCCTTAACATAGAATTCACCAGCTTCCAAATCTCCCTACTCCACACCCCACACCTCATCTCAGATCCAGCCCTCCTTCTCCATCCCGCCCTTTGACCTGACCTAATCTGTCCATCTTCCTTCCCACCTATTTGTTCCACCCTTTCCACTGATGAATCACAATCACCACCTATCGCCGTCTTTCACCCAGCCCCACCACCCACCTCTATTTATAAAGAATGGTCCAGACAAGTAAAGATATGGACAGATTGTTAAAGACAGGAATAGACAAGGAAATAAAGGTACAGACAGGTAAAGACAGGTACAAATAGGTAAAGAGAGCTACATACAGACAGATAAATAAAGGTTCAGACAGGTAAAGGCAGGCACAGACAGGTAAATAAAGGTACAAGCAGGTAATGACAAGGACAGACAGGTAATGACAAGGACAGACAGGTGCAGGCAAGCAAAGGCAGGTCTAAACAAGTAATGATATATCTAACCTCGTATGTACAGGTAGAGCCAGGTATGAACAGGTAAACACAAGTATAAAAACAGGAAATGCAGGAGGAATGCAGAGGTCTGACAACATCTGATGGTAGAGAAACAGAGTTAATGCTTCAAATCCAGATCCTTCTTCAGAACTGGGTTTCACCAACACTTTTTATTTCAGATTTCCAGCATCTGAAGTATTTTGCTTTTAAGCACAGGTATAAGCACATTAAGACAAATCAAAACAGCTATAAACAAGTAGAAACATGTGAAGACAGATAGAAGCCCATAAAAACAGTATTAGATAGTTTACAGACAGGTACAAACAAATATGAAAATTTATAGACAGGAACAAACTGTTAGAAATGAATGTAAACAGATAACAACAGATACCAAGAGGTAAAGGCAAGTATAAAAAGGTAAACACAGGTACAGACAGGTACAGACAGACTTGGACCAGCTTAGACAAGTTCAGACAGGTCTAACTGTGCAGGCACCAGAAGATATATCAATTGAAAGGAATCTCCAACACAGGAGACAGGCACAGCCTGATTAGACTGTGCTGGTAGTTTATGTTCTACATAAAGCTCTCTTCCACTCATTGTGTTAGCGTTTCTTTTTGGTTCCTCCCTCATGTTTATCCAGATTCCCCTTAAATGCTGCTACCTTATTTAGTTGAACTTTCCTTGTAGGAATAAGTTTGACATTCCACAGGGTAAAGAGATTTCTTCTGAATTCCTCTTTTTATTTTTAACTGACGGTTATATTATCCGTCTTGGTTTTGGAGTTTCCCTCAAGTGGAAATTCCACCCTAAGCCTAAGCCTAAGCCTAAGCCTAAGCCTATTAAATACATTCTTTATTTTCACCCATCAGCATTTTTCTAGAGGAAGAAGCTCCAATCTTTTAAGGCTTTCTGGAAGCTGCTGAAAAAGACACATATTGTCAAAACTTTTCATCTTGCATTCATCAGAACATCTCACAAACATGCCAATTCAAAGGGAAGCCAATCTGTCTTCATTGGAATGATGCTTAATCTCCTAACCCTTGCTTATTTCCAACATGTCGATGAAACCTTTTTTTTTAAGTTTGAATAGGTAACAAAGAATTTCCTTACTAGTCTGAATGGGCTCCATGCTGCAGTCAGATTCATGTTTGACATGGAAAATCAAATGAGCTGCTTTTCCTGGTTGGAAAATCACCCAGGGGGTTCCATGCTACTGTTCACTGCAAACCTTCACTAGTCAATGCACACAGTGTACTCCTACAGTTCCACACACTATACAAATGATTTGATCGGCAACTTTATAAATAGAGTCAGATCCATTTGTTCACCCCGCAAACATGGTGCTGAATAAGGACCTATCAAAGCCATCCTGCAGGACACTGAATAACTTGATCATACCATTTCTCTCAGTATATCATGCAAACTCATAAAATGGCCCAAGGTGTTCACCATTGGTCCTGAAAATTGCACAGTCTACCTCAGATCACCCTGGAATAGTAAGATATCTCAAAGGTTTTAACAAAAGGTGAAGGCAGCTGTTTCACTTTGTTACTATACAAAGAAGCATGCTTAGTGTTTGACAATTCAGGATGCTGCCATCAAGTCAAAATGTCCTTCTATCACGCAGATGAGGAATACGGTATATGAATTTCAGTGCCGGTGTGATGCCAGGTATGTAGACTGTACGTCTCAAAGACTGGCAGATCATATCAAAAAAATCTCCTTTGACTGTTTGCAGCAAGTGAGGTATTGACTATAGGATTAACCTACACTTGCAAAATGTGCAATACAGTGTCTAATATTAGGTGTGATTCTATATTTGGACAACCTTTGCTGGATAATCATGAACATGCAACGAATTACACTGCCAATCAATTTAGCATTGTCATTTGGGCATGCAGTTTTGTCTGTGGAAAGCTACGTGTGCCAATAAAGAGGACCCTGCTTCTCATAGATTAAAAAAAACATAGACACACACTGTGTCTTTTCAATGGAACAACATTGTTGACATATACTCTGAGCTCTTTTCCTCAGAGTAATATCCTGACCTGTCAAAGCCAATGTGCCTGATTTACAATTTAAATGAAGCCTGAAAGTTAATTGCCAATCAGAATTGATGGCACATTCTCCGTAAGCTTAGTTCCCAACCAATCAGCACAGTCTCTTCTCATGCACTATAATTTTTTTTTTGCTTTGATTTGGTGTTCTTGTAAATTATCCTGATGAATGCAAGATGAAAAGCTTTAACAAAATGTCTTTTCTCAGTGATACTCAACTTCTCAAACATCTATTCTTTCCTGGTTGTTCTATCCTCTCAGTTCTGGCATCATTGTGAAACTTTCTTGCACCTTCTCCAATGCTCCTTTATCACTCTAACTGGATCTGATCAAGGTTTGAAAACTTGATGCAAGGTCCTTGATTTTAATTTCTTTTAGACATGAACCTGAAGTGTTTTTTCTTCAATAGCCTTACAATTGTTACAAATGATTTGACTATACATTGGCCGTGTAGATGTTTGGGACATGCCATACTAATAAAAGTTGCGATTATAAAGGCAAGCATCTTTTTCAGTAAATCCTGTCTGCGAAGTTCAAAATTATTTTGAAGAAATATCTAATTTCCTCCATGCTTTTTTTTCTTTGAGCGTGAGTAATGGGCAAACTCCAGAGTTAGTCTCTGTTCACTTCTGGTCACACAGGCAATAAAGTTTACTCCTCAGTAGTTATCTGATTGCACACAAAAACGTGACCCTTTTAGGGTATTTATTTTTTCCTTCTTCACTGTTAGCTATGACTTGGTGAGGAGTACTGTTGCCTCAGAGTCCAAAGGTTCCTGTATTAAAAACCCACTCTAGGTCTTGAGCACAAAGTTTAAGGCTGGCAGTTCAGTGCTGACTAAGAGTTGGAGACGCTGTGTTTCAGATGAGACGAAGAACACATTCACAATCTCAGGTGGACATAAAAGTACTCCTCCACTCCACCACAGCACTGTTTTGAAGAGGAATTATGCCTAGTGTCTTGGCCAATTGATGACAGTTTATTCCTCAGTCAATTAAATTGTCCTGTCATTATTGCATTGCATTTCAGGAGTCTTTTTTTATATAAGAATTGGTTGCTGCATTTCCTACCACAGTGATTACACTTTAAAAGTTTGTCATTGGCTGTAAAGTGCGTTAAAATACCTGTGGTTATAAAGGGTGCTATATAAGTCTTTTTGGGAAGAATAGTTGAATTTAATGTTTCCAATTCCATTGCTCCCCAATGGTCGGTCTGAAGTTGTGGGCTTGATATGTATAATTTGCTGGAAGAATTCTCCCAGTGTCATGCCCAATGTTTCTTCCTGAAACCAATGCTGTAAAAAATGGATTGATTAGCCAATCATCTTAAATGTAGGAGCAGAAGTCGGCAGTTCAACACATTGAGTCAGTTCTACCATTCAAAGAGATCCTGGCTGATCTGATATTCCTCAACTCCACTTTCCTGCCTTTTCTCTATAATTCCAGATTCCCTTCCGATTTAAAAATCTGTCTCTGTCTCAGCCTTGAGTAAACTTGATGACCAGCCTAAGCAGCCATCTGTGGCAAAGAATCCCACAGATTCACAACCCTCTGAGAAAGGTAATTCCACCTCATCGCTATCTTAAATTCAGAATAAGGAGTCACACATTCCTCTAAGAATCTGGTATGTTTCATTAAGGTTGTATCTCATTCTTCTATCTTTCAACAAGTACAGACTCATCCTCTCCACTTCATAGAGTCCAACCATACCTGGTGTCAGCCAAGTGAATCTTCTCTAGATTGCTTTTAGTTGCCCTTGATATGAATGGGCTTGCTAGGCCATTTCAGAGGGTAGATAAAAGACATCCACATCGGAATGGGCCTCAATAAGGACATAGAGAAAAGAAAGGAGTTCCAGGCCTTAGCTCCTCTTTTGTGCCAGCTGTTTGTTGCTCTCTAAATTTCAAAAATCTTTCTCCTCTGAGTATTTTCAGTGATCTAGCCTCTACACTTCTTTGGATAGAGAATTCTAAATATTTACTCCTCTCTGAAAGAAGAAATTCCATTGTATCCTAGTCTTGAGCTACATTGGCCAAGATATTGATAGAATCCCTACAGTATGGCAACAAGCCCTTTGGCTCAAATCCAAACCGACCCTATTGGTCTACATTTACTTACCCCTGACCAATACACCTCATCTACACATCCCTGAACATTATGGACGATTTAGCACGGCCAATTCACTCTAACCTGCACATCTTTGGATTGTGGGAGGAAACCAGAGCACCTTGTGGAAACCCACACAGACACAGGGAGAATGTACAACTCCACACAGACAGACGCCCGAGGCTGGAATTAAACTCAGGTCCCTGGTGCTGTAAGGCAGCAGTGCTAACCACTGAGCCACTGTGCCGCCCACAGTAGACGTTAGTGAATCAGATTATTTTTTATTTAGGACGTTCAGTGATAGCTTCCAACACTGAGATGAGCTTTTACTGCAGATTGATTGATGTAATTGAATTTAAATCCCTCCCAGCTGTCATGATGAGATTTGAACCCATGTCCCAGAACAGTAGTCTGGTCCTCTGCATTACTGCTGCAAGGACATTACCACAATACCACTACCTCTGCTGACTAATTTAAAGAGAGCTGAAGAAAGCTTCGCACCTAACAGTTTCCTGATGCATTCTGCTGGAAATACCTCTATCAATCAGAGACAACTCCTGATCAATCAGCACCTTCCAACAGGCAGCATGGATTGTTATCACTATTGAATCTGGTCTTCTTGCAATTCTGTCCTGATATGTGCAAGGCAAAAACTTGCACAGTGCACCTCATTTTTCAACAATACTTTATTTTTTTTTTGTTTAATATGTATTCATGGGATGTGGACATCACTGGCTCAGCTAGCATTTATTAGCCATCCTTAATTATCCTGGAGAAGATGATCTGCCTTCTCGAGCCAGTAGCCCTTTTGTTGTAGGGATACCACGGTGTTGTTAATAAAGGAATTCCTTGATTTTAGCTCAGCAACAGCAAAGGAACAAACATATAACTCTGTGTCAGGATGGTATCTGATGTGGAAGGAGATTTAGAGGGTTTTTGTGTATCTGCTACCCTTGCCCTTCTAGATCATCCTGCTAATGGGTTTGAAAGTGGCCATCATAAGACCATAAGAAATAGGCAGAGGAGTTGGTCCTTCAGCCCCTCCAGCTAGCTGGGTCATTCACTTCTCACATCTACTTTACTGCTCTATCCCCATTACTCTTGATTTCTCCTTGATATCAGAGATGCCTTGGTAAGTTTCTACAACACATCTTGTGGATGGTGTTAACACTACTGCCTCTGTGAGTCAATGGTGGAGGGAGTGAATGTTTCAATGTGATGCCAATCAAGTAGCTGCTTTGTCATGGATAGTATTGATTTCTCGGGTTATAGAGCTACATTCATGCAGACAAGTGGAAAGTATTCCATCACATTCTTGTCTTGTGCCTTGTAGATGGTGGACAGGCTCCAGGGAATCAAGATATGAGTTGCTTACCACAAATTTCTTAGCTTCTGACCTGCTCTTGTAGCCACAGTGTGTGTGTGTGTGTGTGTGTGTATATATATATAAATATATATGTATGTATGTGTATATGTATGGCTAGTCCAGTTGAGTTCTGGTCAATGGTAACCTTCAGAACATGTATTCAGTGACGGTAATGTTATTAAATGTCAAAACACAATGGTAAGATTCTCTCTTATTAACAATGGTCATTGCTTAGCATTTATCAGGCATGAATGTTGCTTGCAATTTCTTAATACAAGCCTGAAGTTACCTAGATCCTACTGTGTATGACCGTAGGCTGCTTTAGTATCTGAGAAGTCGTGATTGATGCTGAACATTGTACAATCATCAGCGAACATCTGACGTTATGATGGAAGGTGAGGTGGTGGGTGGGGTAGGAATTGTCACTGATGAAGCAGCTGCAGATGGATCAGAGAGTGATGGTGGAAGATTGTTTTTCGGATTGGAGGCATGTGACCAGTGGTGTTCCACAGGGATTGGTTCTGGGTCCTCTTTTATTTATCATTCACATAAATGATTTGGATGAGAATATAGAAGACATGTTTAGTAAGTTTGTGGGTGACACCAAAATTGGTGGCACATTAGACAGTGAAGAAGGGTTTCTAAGACTACAAAGGGACCTTGATCAAATGGGTCAATGGGCTGGAAAATGGCAGATGAAGTTCAATGTGGATAAATGCGAGGTATTGCATTTTGGTACAACAAATAAGCTCTGTATTTAATTGACAGGACTCCCAGGAATGCCTGGACAGAGTATAAGTGGTAGGCATGGTAAACAGGGAGTGCTCTGTGTGCCAGGACAGCCTGACTGCCCTGGTAGGACTTATACAGTTGATGGTGGGGCCATGGGTAGGGCTGTAGAACAGAGGGACCTAGAGGTTCAGGTACATAATTCTTTGAAGTTTACGTCACATATAGACAGGGTGGTTAAAAAGACTTTTGGCATGCTTGCCTTCATTGCTCAGTCCTTTGAGGATAAGAGTTAGGAAGTCACATTGAGATTGTACAGGACGTGAGGCCTCTTCTGGAGTAATGTGTCCAGTTCTGGTCACCCAGTTATGAAAGGATAAGTTATGCTGGAGAGTGTTTAGAAGAGATTTACCAGGATGTTGCTGCGTATGGAAGGCTTGAGTTATTAAGAAAGGCTGGATAGGCTTGGACATTTTTCACTGGAGCATAGAATGTTGAGAGGTGACGTTGAGAGGTTGAGTATGATAGATAGAGAATGGTAGTTGTCTTTTACAAAGGATGGGGGATTGCAAGCTCGGGCACACAGATTTAAGGTGAGAGAAGAGAGATTCTAAAACATCATGGGGACACTTTTTTTACACAGGGGGTGGTTCATGTGTGGAATGAACTTCCTGAGGAAGTGGTGGATATGGATACAGTTGTAACATTTTAAAGACATTTGGATGAGTACATAAATAGGAAAAGATTGGAGGGGTATGGGCTAGGAGCAGACGGGGGGACTAGTTTAGTTTGGAATTATTTTTGGCATGGACTGGTTGGATTGAAGGCTTTGTTTCCATGCTGTATGACTCATCAGACTCTATGATTCTATGACTCTTGACAAGGATGGATTTATTGTCAGTTATTATCTTTGGTATGAAGGTGGTCATGAGTCAATTTGAGCGGCTGCAGTTCCTGTTGTAAAAATGTTCCCACTTGGTGTTAAATAGGTAGTCACAAGATTTTGCTCCAATGGTAATGAAGTTGTGGTGGTCCATCTCCAAGATGATTTGTGACTTGGAAGGAAAGCTGTGGTGTTCCCACCACACTGCTGACCATCTACGTCCAGTGGTGAAGGTGCTAAATGAAATAAGCTTGCTACGTGGAACTGTCTCAAACAGCGGTGGGAGCAACGGATGGTCAACCCCCAAATGGGAAGGGAACAGAAACTGATGGTTCAAGGATTAAAATGATCAGAATGTGTTAGAATCGCTCAATTACTGAGGATTGACAAATGGTTAACTTAGAGGGTCCTCCAGAAGCATATTTGACTAGTCCCATTAATATATACTGACAGGGTTTGTAACATCTTTGGAAATATTTTATACATAACTGGGAGCCTGTGAATGCACAGGATCAAACCTCACTCCAGCTTTCTTGCCTTTAATTATCCCTGAGATCGAATAACTGAGAAATATATCCCAGAGTTACGGAAGTTGTTTGTTAAGTACAAGCTCTGTGTTTATTTGACAGGACCCCCAGGAATGCCTGGACGCAGTATAAGTGGTAGGGATGGTGAACAGGGAGTGCCTGGTGTGCCAGGACAGCCTGGTCGCCCTGGTTTGCCTGGATCCGCTGGTATCCCCGGATTCTGTGAGGCTGCCGCTTGCTTAGGGGCCTCTGCATACCTGGCCTCTGGTGGTGGGCCGGACTACAAGGGGCCTTGAACTGACCACAAGGAACAAAAGGCATGCGGCCAAATGGACCGTGGAGAGCCGCATGCACGGCGCAGGAGGGAAGGAGGTGAACAAATACAACAGGAGGAGTTCGCTTGAAGAATGAACTGATTTCAAAAATTTGGTGCTTTTTTAAAAAAAATGAAACACACAAAGAAATGAAAGAGATAAAAAGAGTTACTGCTTTTCAGATTATACAGAGGTTCAAAGAATTTAAAACAACAGATTATGCATTGGCATGTTTATTTGAGCAAAGATTGAATTTATGTACATTGGTTCCAAACATTTTATTACGATAATTGTTCTAAAGTAAATAAGATCAACTATTCGGGAATGTTAATACTGAGTTTTGTCACTCCCTTGTATAAAGTTAAATAGTGCAGCAGTCTATTTCTGTGTTTGTAATGTAATGAAGTTCTTTTTCAATGTATTCTTTACTGGATTAAATGTGTTATTAAAGGGGCCACCTTGTGCTATGGTCTGATCCAACACTGAGACCCAGACCATTGTGGATACGCTCTCTCACATCACTCATCTGCTCACTTCAGACTGCCATCTAGTGATTCCATATTTGTAGCTGGGCTCAGGTCCTTTTGGTTCAGTCAACCACATTTTACTCGGGCACCAAGAACTGTGCATGGCAGCTCTGAGAGGATTCCAAAGGAAATGATTGCTGGAAATCTAAAGTAGGCAGCAGGTCAATCTGCATCTGTAAGATAATGGGACATTCATGTTGCAGACAGTCCTGTTGTTTTCACATCATACCTTCTTCACTTGAAGATCTGTAGTTGAATGGTGAAAGGTTGTCTGCTGTCTGACAGGGTGCTGCTGCTGCCTTTGTTGTCCACACACACTTTGTGGGTTCCCACAATCCATACAATGGGGAGAGGGAGGGGGTAACATCACAGCCACCCTACACAAGGATACCACTCAACTCCGATATCTGCTCAATCTGTAATCTCCAGGACAGTCTGGAATCAAAGGGTATCTGCACCCATCTGAATACTGAGATAATGGCTCAGTCGTGTTGGTGTGTGGCAGGTTTTGGTTGCTGGTTGGCTACCTGGACAGTGCCAGTAATTTTGGTGTTCTTTTAACTTTGATTTGGAGCAGCGTGCTCGGGGCCATCTCTCATAGAGTAGGTGGTTGAGTAACGTTCTAAGTTTTACACTATTGTATCTTTTTAATCCCATCTTCCCTGTCTCATCAACACAAAGAAGGTCCCCTTGAGGAGCAGTGAACAACCATCAGTGAATTTACTCATAGTCTCCCTCACTGTAAATGTACAGTTTATGTTATCGAGAATTGGCACAGAAGAAAATACTGGTCCATGAATCAAGCAGCAAAATGCCAGGATGAGGTCCCTGTGGTAATGGCCTTAATCAGTAGGTTACTCTCCTACATGTGACCAATTGGCCCTTCTAAATGAAGGAGATATTTGAAGCCACTGGCAAACACAGATCCATACACCAAAGCTGAAATAAACCCTGCTGATTAACTTCATTACATCATTTTATTTATTGTGTTTTAAATCTTGTGCAACTGTAAAGAGCGTGTGTTTACCTCACATTGTACTGGAGCACCAGCCAATAAAACGGACCTTTTGTAAAAGACAATGTTTTACTGTCGCTTGCAGATAATCCCATGCTGACACTGGGCTCAGATCTTGCACTGGCACCATGCACTCAGACCTTGCACTGGCACCATTTACTTAGACCTGTCACCTTCAATTTGCTTATCTTTCAGTGTTTTGGGATCATGGAATGGTTGCAGAACAGGAGGCCATTTGGCCCGTTGGGTCTGTGCCAGCACTGTGCAAGATCAATTCAATTGGTACCATTCCCCTACCCAGCAAATCGACTGTCTTCAGATAATCATCCAGTTCTCTTTTCAAACACACATAGATCCTGCCTCCATCACATTCTTGGGCAGTGCATTAGGTCAAACCACTCACTGCAGCAATGTTTTTCATCTTGTTACTTTTAGTTGTTTTGCCAATCACCTTAAATCAGTATCCTCTGGATCTTTAACCCCCTGGTCAATTGGAATAGTATATCCCTATCAACTTAGTCCACACCCCTCAGGATTTTATCAAATCTCCTCTCCACTTGCCCCTCTCTCAAGACTTCAGCCCCAGCTTCTCCAATCTATCCAGGAACTGAAGTCTCTCATCCCCAGGCTCCCTCTCATTTATATTTTCTACATTCACTCCAATTAATTCATGTCCTCTGAAAATGTGTTGCAGAGAATTGGATACAAAAATTCCAGTTCGGATTGAACCTATGTTTCTCAAGGATAACTTTCTTGTTTTGTTTCCACTCCATGAGTCCATTTTAAAGCCCAGATTCCATATTTCTAATCAACCACTTTCTCAACCTTCCTGCCACCTTCACTGATTTGGATCCAGGTCCTCTGCTCCTCTTTAAAATCACCTACTCCTTCAATTGTGCAAAGTAAATCACTGTGTACCTCTTCTACGTTAGGTTTTACCATCTCTTGTCAACGCATTTCACCAGCCTACGTCTCTTATCAGTCCTCCTCATGGTTCACAATATTCCAGGTTTTGCGTCACCTCCAAATTCTGAAAAAGTGCTCTGCACCCCCAAGATAAGGTCAGTAATATAGACTGAAATGGTGGTCTTAATATCAACCCCTGTCCACGAGGCAACTTCCTGAAAATAACTATTCACCATTATTCTCGGTTCCCCTGTCACTCAATTTCAGAATCCTGCTGCCATCTCTGCTATTCCATGGACTTCAGCTTTGTTCACAATCCTATTAAGTAGCACTTTATCAAATATCTTCAGAAGTTAATCAACCACATTAACCTCATTAATTCTGTTACCTAATTTTAACAAGAACTCAAAATTACTAAACACAATTTGCCCCAAACAAATGTATGCTAGTTTTCTCAACATGCAATTGTTCTAGTGACTCTTAATGTTATCCCCGATAAAAGCTTTTCCACTACTAAGGCTGAACTTAATAGCCTGTTGCTAACCTTTTATTTGAACGATTCCTTATCTAAGGAGGGTGGGAAAATTACAGATAGTACCTCTGCAAGTTCCACATTCAGATGCAACTCATTAAATCCTGGTGATTTATCAGCATGAAGCATAGCCACTTTTCCAATACCACATCTTTATCTTTAGCCACCTACTGTCTCCTCTTCACTGTGACTTCTGCAGAATCTGTTTTCCTTGATAATCCCAAGGCAAAGCAATTATTCAGACTCTCTTTCGTTGTCTCGCTGCATGCCTTAATCCCCTTTTTAGTCCCTAATTGGCTCACTGCTTCCTTTTAACTGTCTATATACCTATAGAGGACCTTTGAATAGCCTTTTTATGTCTATTTTCATACAGTTCAATTGTTAACTTTATTTCTCTTAACTTCCAATATTCAGATTGATTCTCACTTGTTTTTTATTGTGAGGAAAGATTGGAAAGCTGAAATGTTGGGTAGAAGTTTCGCCATGGTGTGTAGGCCCCCGCAGTACAACATGAATATGGCATCATTTTTGCTCTCCTGCTCCTTTTTGTTGATTACGATGTGAATCCAATTAAAATATAAAATCCCTTCAGACACTTGCAATCACTCTTTGATGAATCCTGCCATCAAGCGACAAATTATCAAGTACAAGTGAGCAATTGGCTGTAAAGAAACAACGTTGTGTTTATTTGTTTATTCTTGCATGCTTATGTTTGAGTCGAGAGTGTGTTGCTGGAAAAGTACAGCAGGTCAAGCAGCATCCAAGGAACAGCAAAATCAATGTTTCGGACATAAGCCCTTCATCAGGAAGGGTTATGTTTGAGTCCAGTGTTGTACTCCCCCGTCTGTGGGACTTGATTGAAATCGCAGACTGAGTTGTCCCTCCCTTCTATGCATTATGAAGGGTATTTTCTGAGAATACATTTAATCAGAATAACTAAAATGCTGATACTCTACTAGGCACCATCCTGAGACAGATCCACATGCTGACACAGCTCCTTTACCCCCTAATTTTCTTACCTTGATCACATGTTTCTGAAGGATTGGGAGACAGAGGTGATCACATTGAATCATCTATAATTCTTAAGGGCCTTGACACAACAGACATTGAGGATGTTTCCTGTCAGGTATGATTATACTCCTGGCAAGGTTATGTTGTCCTTGGTGTTTTTTCAGGAGGCTGTAAAGACACAGGTTCCGAGACAATTTGATAATAACTGACAGATACTGCTTCATTACAACCTTGATTCAAACACAGACAAAAGAGCTGAATTCCAGAGGGAAGTGAGAGTGACAGACCTGGCATCAAGACAATGTTTAACAGAGAACCATCCAGCACAGAAACATGTCTTTGGCTAACCATGCCTGTGGCTACTATGATGCCATTCTAAACTAATCCCTTTATTCCTTGCCTTTTACGTGTCTGTCTAAATTCCTCTTAAATATTGCTATCCAGTGGCAGCATAGTCCAGGCACCTACTACCCTCTGTATAAAACAAACTTGCCTTGCACATCTCCTTTAAACTTTTCTCCTCTCACCTTAAACCTATGCTCATAGTATTTGATGTTTTCATCCTTGGAAAAAGACTCCCAACTATCCACCCTCTTCATGCCTCTCATAATTTTTATACAATTCTATCAGGTTGCCACTCAACCTCCAACACTCTAGCAAGAACAATCCACGTTTGTCCAACCACTCCTTATAGCTAATTCACTCCAACCCAAGCAACATCCTGATAAACCTCTTTTGCACCCACTCCAAAGCCATCACATCCTTTAGTGTGGCAACCAGAACTGACCACAATAAACCAAACACAGCCTAAGTAATGTTTTGTATAGCTGCAAAATTATTTAGCAACTATGAAAAGATTTGTAGCTCGGGTGCTCGTTGTTGTGGGTCTGTTCGCCGAGTTGGGAATTTGTGTTGCAGACGTTTCATCCCCTGTCTAGGTGACATCCTCGATGCTTTGGACCCTCCTGTGAAGCGCTTCTGTGATATTTCCTCTGGCATTTATAGTGGTTTGTCTCTGCCGCTTCCGGTTGTCAGTTCCAGTTGTCCGCTGCAGTGGCCGGTATATTGGGTCCAGATCGATGTATTTGTTGATAGAATCTGTGGATGTGTGCCATGCCTCTAGGAATTCCCTGGCTCTTCTTTGTTTGGCTTGACCTGTAATAGTAGTGTTGTCCCAGTCAAATTCATCTTGCTTGTCATCTGCTTGTGTGGCTACTAAGGATAGTTGGTCTTGTCTTTTCGTGGCTAGTTGGTGTTCATGGATACGGATCGTGAGCTGTCTTCCTGTTTGTCATATGTAGTGTTTTGTGCAGTCCTTGCATGGGACTTTGTACACTACGTTGGTTTTGCTCATGCTGGTATTGGGTCCTTTGTCCTGGTGAGTTGTTGTCTGAGAGTGGCTGTTGGTTTGTGTGCTGTTATGAGTCCTAGTGGTCATAGTAGTCTTAGTAGCCACACACGCAGATGACAAGCAACATGAGTTCAACTGGGACAACACTACTATTATAGGACAAGCCAAACAGAGAACAGCCAGGGAATTCCTTGAGGCATGCCCCTCATCCACTGATTCAATCAACAAGCACATCGACCTGGACCCAATATACCGGCCACTGCAATGGAAGCTGGAACTGACAACCGGAAGCGGCAGGTACAAATCACTATAAATGCCGGAGGAAACATCACAGAAGTGCTTCACAGGAGGCTCCCAAGCACTGAGGATGTCACCTAGACAGGGGACGAAACATCTGCAACACAAATTCCCAGCTCGGCGAACAGAACCACAACATTATTTATCAACTTTCAATGCCTCGGCTGATGAAGGCAAGAATGCTGTACACCTTCTTTACCACTTTACCCTTTCGTGTTGATACTCTCAAATGTGGCATCAAGGAACCCAAGTAGAGTCAATGGGAATTGAGGGGAAGCTCTCCACTGGTTGAAGTCATACCTGGCACAAAAAATGGTTGTGGTTGTTGGAGGTGAGACATCTCAGCCTCAGAACATCTCTGCAGGAGATCCTCAAAGTTGTGTCCCAGGCCCAACCACCTTCAGCTGCTTCATCAATGACCTTCCCTCCAACCTAAGGTCAGACGTGGAGACTGCACCATTCATGATGCCTCAGATAGTGAAGCATTCCATGTTCAAATACAAAAAAGACCTTGATAATAATCGAGGAATGTGGTGACAAGTGATACTCACACCCCAGAGATGCCAGGCAATACCCATATCCAGTAAGAGAGAATCTAACCACCTGTTGACATTCAATGGCACTGCCATTGTTAAATCCCCAATATCAAAATCATTGACCAATAACTCAACTGCACTTTCAGTATTGTTATGAAGATATGGGCGGCACGGTGGCACAGTGGTTAGCACTGCTGCCTCACAGCACCAGAGACCTGGGTTCAATTCCTGCCTCAGGCGACTGTCTGTGTGGAGTTTGCACATTCTCCCTGTGTCTGCGTGGGTTTCCTCTGGGTGCTCCGGTTTCCTCCCAGATTCAAAAATGTGCAGGTTAGGTGAATTGACCTTGCTAAATTGCCTGTAGTGTAAGGGGCGAGGTAAAATGTAGGGGAATGGGTCTGGGTGGGTTGCGCGTTGGTGTGGACTTGTTGGGCCGAAGGGCCTGTTCCCACGCTGTAAGTAATCTAATTTATATCGGTGTGCTCTGTACCTTTAAAAGAGAGAGGACTGTCCAAAAGAACAGAGTGCTGAACAAGGTAAAAATGTAACACTTGGTTAAAACAAATAACTGGAGTTGTGTTGCCATGGAACAAAAACATATTCAAATTCGGGCAATCAGTTTAAATTATGGCCCAGATACCAGAATCCAATCGAATTTGAATTTAGTGTTTTGATGACATCAAACCAATGAAATGATCTGATGTTGGTATCAAACCGGATATTTTGAAGAGTTAGGGGGAGAACTGGGCGGCATGGTGGCTCAGTGGTTAGCACTGTTGCCTCACAGCGCCAGGGACCTGGGTTCAATTCCACCCTCGGGCGACTGCCTGTGTGGAGTTTGTACGTTCTCCATGGGTGTCTGCGTGGGTTTCCTCTGGGTGCTCCGGTTTCCTCCCACAGTCCAAAGACGTGCAGGTCAGGTGAATTAGCCATGCTAAAATTGCCTATAGTGTTAGGCGCATTAGTCAGAGGGAAAATGGGTCTGGGTGGGTTATTCTTCGAAGGGTCGGTGTGGACTGGTTGGGCTGAAGGGCCTGTTTCCATACAGTAGGGAATCTAATCTAATTTAAAAGAAAACTAGCAAGTATAGACTACTAGCCGAATAGCTCTCTGAAAGGTACCTGCCCATAAGAAATCTCTGCAGCAGAAGACCAAAGCTGACCTAGAGAAATCTACAAAGACGAGTCGACAAAGCTGACTGGTTTTGAAACAGTATTTTTCAAAAAGTCTTAATCTGGGTTTTTTTTTAAATCGGACTAGTATTGTAGAGTGGGAGGTAAAAGGTAGGTTTAGGAGAAAGGAGTTGTAAATGGTGGTTCTCTGTTGGACTTAAAAACTAAAATTTTAATTTTTACTTTAAATAGTGAAATCTGGGATAGTCCTTTGCCTCTCGAAAT
>NW_025211346.1:0-8811 GCF_004010195.1 Chiloscyllium plagiosum
TTACAATCGCCAGTGAAGCGTTCCTGATAAAATGGTTGTAGCCTGGATAGGGGTTCAACTTCATGCTCGGAATATTAACAGAAAAGTGACTCGCAAAGTGTTGCACGCATTAGTTTTTAGTTTCCAAAATCAGGGAATGTTCTATGAGATTGGAAAATTGTGAATTGAGATCCTTCATTAAAAGGTGGAGATGCAGAAAGCAGAAGTTACTTGACAGTTAAGTCAGCTTCTGGCATAAGGAATAAGATGGGTTACACAAGCTCCACTCAGCTCCTGTCCGAATTCCACACTTGATTTAAGCATAGACAAAGAACTGAGTTCCTGAAGTGTGGGCAGAGCGAAAGCACTTGACTAAAAGGTCACATTCGCCCGAGATTGATATTACAGGGCCCGACGAGAACTGGAATCAGTGAGTATCAGGTGACTAACTCTCTACTGCCTGGAGTCGCACCTCGTACATTGAAAGATGGATCTGATTGTTGGAGGTCAATCGTCTCTGCTCAAGGACATCTCCATTAGAGTTCCTGAAGGAAGTATCCTTGGCCGAAGCATCTTCAGCTGTGTCATCAATCATCTTCCTTTCATCATAAGACCAGAATTGAAATCTGCGCAGATAGCACTTTTTATGACACCTCGTACATGGAAGCAGTATGCATTCAAATGTAACAATATCAGGACAATATCCGGAATTGGACTGACGAGTGGCATTGACACAACTTCCAGAGATAATCTAGCAAAACGTCTTGACATTCAATGGTGTTACCATCATTGAACCCCAACTATCAACATGCTGGGTATTATCATTTACTAGAAACTTAACTGAACATTCCATATAAGCACAACGGTTGGAATAGCAGGCCAGAGGCTAGGAACACTGTGGCAACTAATTCACCCTCCTGACCCCCAAAGCTAATTGACTCTCTAAAATGCAGAAGTTAGAAGTGTAATGGCACAACTCCCCACTTGACTGGATGGGTGCAGCTTCAGTTGCACTCAAGAGGCTTGACATCATCCAGGACAAAGCATCCCACTTCAGTTGTAGCACTCTCACAAGCACACATTGACTCCAAATCTGAACTCAGTACCTGCAGTATTTGGTGTCTAAATAATATACTGCAGTAATTGACCAACATCCTCTGACAGTACCTTCCCATGACCACTTCCATCTCGAAGGACAAGAGCAACAGAAAAATGAGAAAAGCAATACTTGTAAGCTCATCTCTAAACCACTCAGCATCCAGACGTGGAAATACTTCATCGATCCTTCACTGTGACTGGATCAAAACTCCAGGAATTCCCTTCTTAAGAACATTTTGGACCACAGCATTTCAGAAAAGCAGATTGTTTTGATCTTCTGAAGAACACATAGAGACGGGTAATAGCGCTCACTGTGTCGCATAGGTCAGTAACAAAAAAAGATCCTTGAAGTGAACATATCAGTTCAATAAAGCAGTTAAACAGGCATTATGAATACTTGATAAGCAATCGAAAGTTCTAGACTTAGAGTTCAATCTCTACCATGGTAGCTTCAATTCATTGAAGGATATGAAATGAAAATTCTGGTGTAATGAACGATGATCATGGACTTTTCAAAGTTCTGAAGCAAGTTCCATGGCTCGGTATTGTCCTTCCGACCTGAACTCCCCACCCTATTCAACAATAAGGCGCTTGTTCCTTGCATGTGGTGAACGTGACTCAGAAGCCAAACATTTGTATTAAAGCTTCTTCTGAAAGATTAACCATAATTAGTGTAGCAAGATAGCAGACTTTCGAAAACATAGCTGACGACAACATTGGGATATGTGACTAACATTTTCATATTTCAACCAAGAACTCAACACCTGCAAATTATGGGGGAGCATGGAAATCTGAAAGGGAAACAGAACAGAAATTTGGGAATTATGTACCAGATGAATCAGGTTCTGCAGCCAGAGCATCAGATACAGATTTTAGCTTGATTATTGGATGCAAAGTCTCCTGTGATGCTGCCAGCATTCCATTCCAATATTTATTCGTGATATAAAGTGTCAGATTTATTACATTTCTGTTTGTGAGAGCTTTCTCACTGCATTTCCAACATTAGGATCTGAGTGGAAATATCACGAGAACAGTATTCCAAACTCCAGTTGGACGTTGAGTGGACAGGAGGTGGAATACACCATTTGCCAAGGGGAAATTTGAATTCAAAGTAATCCTGGAATCAGGGAAAAAAATGGTGACAAGGGAACCATAGTCAATGGAAACATACCAAAACAGCTGGTTTACTAATTACCATTAGAAAATCCGTCTGTCGCCTTTACCTCATCAGCCAACATCGTGGATGGTACTGTGGCTCAGTTGTTAGCACTGCTGCCTCACAGCGCCTGGGTTCGATCCACACCAGCCCTCCCCCCACCTCCCCCCGCCCCCCGTCTGTTTGGAGTTTGCACATTCTCCCTGTGTCTGCGTGGGTTTCCTCCCACAATCCAAATTGGCCATGCTAAATTGCCCACAGTGTTCTGTGTCCTAATCAGGGGTAGGAAAGGGTAGGGAAATGGGTTTATCTTCGGAGGGGTGGCCTGGACTTGTTGGGCCAAAGGCCCTGCTTCCACACAGTAGAGAATCTAATCATCAGAATCCGCACCTACTGTTAGGTAATTGATGAGTTTTGAAGTGACACAGTGTGTAATTAGGGAGAGGGTCCCATCGATGACTGAGCCAGCAACATCAACGTTTTATGAAAGATTAAAAGGAAAGCGTGACTAAACCTCGCAACAATAATATCGATTAGATGAAATTGTTGTGGCAGTTCTTGATTTCCTTTCAACTATTTTATATGAATATTCTAAAACGCACTTTGAGCTATGTTGCATTGTTGGAAATTTTACTGTCTAAAAGGACGACAATATAAATCAATGTTCAAAGTGGATCCAATTGGAGAGAAATGTTTCAATGCGTGAACTTCCAGAATTCAAATATAAAGCTAAATTCAAATGTTAAATTATGTTTATATTCCAGATATAAATAATATCTGTTGCAATCGATAGTCATGAAATTTGCATTCACTTCTGCAAACTGTCAACTATCTTCAAATAAACTTGGTTTGATTTGAAACTTATCATTTGAAACTCCATGCATCTGGCTTTACTGTCATCAACTCTGCTTTGAAACCAGTGAAGCGCTTATGTAAATAAACACAGAAATAGAACTCTCAGAATAGATGACAGAACAACAAAACCCCGGGTTATATTTCCCCACAAGCACAGCACACAAATAATGGCAAATATGCAAATAAAACAACGGATTTTTAAAAAATTATTATTCATTTGTCGGACCTGGGCATCTCTTGGCTAGCCCGCATTGATCCCTATTTGCCCTCGAGAAGCTGATGGTCAGCTGCCTTCTTGAATCGCTGTTGTGGATTGACCCATTATGCCGTTAAGGAGGGAATTTCCATACTAATTGATGTTAGTCCCTTTAAATATACAAGTTGTCTGATTCGAAAAATCACAGTGATATCAATTTCCAAGTTTAGTCAAAAAATCCATACAATTTCGATATTGATTGGTACAGCTAACGTTTCTTTCTCTGTCTCTCTTTCACTTTTCCACTCCTGCCTTCCCCCATTTTTTTTTATGATGCCGTGTTTTGCATTTCCACAATCAGACAATGTTTTCTTAAATAACATGAAGTCAACGCCTTACCAATATATTGGCTCAAAGAGTCATAGCGATGTCCAGCATGGTAACAGACCCTTTGGTCAGACTCGTCCATGCAGACCAAATATCCCAACCCAATCTAATCCCAACTGCCAGAACATGAACCATATCCCTCCAAACCCTTCCTATTCATAAATCTATGTAGATGCCTTTTAAATGTTGCAATTGTACTTGCCTCCACCACTTCCTGTGGCAGCTCATTCCATACACGTACTACACTTTACGTGAAAAGATTGCCCCTTAGGTCCCTTTTACATCTTTCCCCGCACACCCTAAACCGACGCCATCTAGTTCTGGACTCACCCACTCAGGGAAAAGACTTTCTCTATTTATCTTATCCATGCCCCTCATGATTTTATAAGCCACGATGAGGTCACCCCTCAGCCTCTGACGCTCCAGGGAGAACAACCATAACTTATTCAATATCGCCCTCTAGCTCAAATCCTCAAAACCTGGCTGCATCCTTTTAAATCCTTTTTGAACCTTTTTCAAGTTTCACAATATCCTTCCCAAAGGAAGGAGACGGGAATTGCATTAAATATTCCAACAATGACCCTAATCAATGTCCTGTACAGCTGAACGTGACCTCCCAACTCCTGTACTCAATACTCTTACCAATAAAGGAAAGTATACCAATCGCCTTCTTCACAATCCTATCGACTTGCGACTCTGCTTTCAACGAGCTATGAAACTGCACTCCAAGGTCTCTTTGTTCAGCAACGCTCTCTAAGACCTTACCATTAAGTGTATAAGACCTGCTAAGATTTGTTTTCCCAAAATGCAGCACATCGCATTTATCTGAATTAAAATCCATCTGCCACTCCTCAGTCCATTGGCCCATCTGATCAAGATCCCATTGAAATCTGAGATAAGCTTCTTCATTGTCCACTATATATCCAATATTGGTGTCATTTGCAAACTTTCTAACTAAACCTCTTATGCTCGCAACCAAAACATTTATATCAATGATGAAAAGTAGTGGACCCAGCACCGATCCTTGTGGCACTCCACTGGTCATAGGCCTCCAGTCTGAAAAACAATCCTCCACCACCACCCTCTGTCTTCTACCTTTGAGCCAGTTCTGTATCCACATGATTAGTTCTGACTCTATTCTGTGAGATCTCACCTTGCTAACCAATTTCCCTTGGGGAACTTTGTTGAACGTCTTACTGAATTCCATATAGATCATATCCACTGCTCTCGTCTCATCAATTCTCTTGGTAACTTCTTCAAAACACTCAACCAAGTTTGTGAGACATGATTTTCCACGCATAAAGCCATGTTGACGATCCCGAATCAGTCTTTACCTTTCCAAATACATGTACATCCTGTCACTCATAATTCCCTCCAAAACCCTTCCCACCACCAACGTCACGCGCACTGGTCTATTGTTCCCTGGCTTGTCCTTACCGTTTCTTAAACAGTGGATCCACGTCAGCCAACCTCCAGTCTCCCAGCACTTTACCTGTGACTATTGATGACACAAGTACCTCAGCAAGGGGACCAGCAATCACTTCCTTAGCGTCTCATAGAGTTCTAAACTACACATGATCAGGTCCTGGGGAT
The DNA here is from genome assembly GCF_004010195.1 of Chiloscyllium plagiosum. Taxonomy (NCBI): domain Eukaryota; kingdom Metazoa; phylum Chordata; class Chondrichthyes; order Orectolobiformes; family Hemiscylliidae; genus Chiloscyllium; species Chiloscyllium plagiosum. The sequence continues at coordinate 5,265 of NW_025211346.1, forward strand.
TTATCCACTTTTATGCGTTTAAAGGTCAATTATAAGGAATCGGAAGCGGGCAATTTTGTCAATGGAGTTTTGTCTTCTATTCAATGACGTTGTGGTTGAACTGATAATCCTCACCTCCGCTTTTCAACCGTTTCCCAATCAGCACTGATTCCATTAAAGATTCAAAATCTGCCCAGTTACATTTGAAAGTACTCCATGGCCCAACCTCGGTGTCCTGTAGTAAAGAATTCTACACATTCACTCCATTTTGGGAAAAGAATTTCTCTTCTGCCTAAAATCTGTGACCTCTAAGCCAGAGATTACACTCCCTGGTCCTGAACTCTCCCAAAAGTGGAAACAACATTTCTGCATTTAAAACACCATGTTTCCTGAAATTTCAGAATGTCACCACTGAATAATCTATGTTCCAATTGGTACAAGCTCAAACTACTCAATCTCTATTCTCAAGACAGTCCCTCCATCCTCAAGATCAGTCTGTTGAACCTCATGTGGATTGTCTCGGATTCCAGAGTATCTTTCCTTTAATACGAGTCCCACAATAGTTGACAGTATTCAGCTGTGATATGACAAGAGCTTCTTCTAAGTTTTAACAAAACTTGCAATCACACAGTTATACAGCACGGAAGCAGATCCTTCGTTCCAGGTCATCTGTGCTGAACTGATATCCCAATTTGACCGTGTATCAAATGGCAAACAGGTGACCCATATGTCTCTAAATGTTTCCTTCTCGTACACACCTCCAGCTGCCTTTTAAATTTTAAAGTTATACTCGCCTCCACCACTTCCTTTAGCAGATTTTTCTGTGTATACACCACCATCTATGTGAAAACGTTACCCTTCAGGACCTTTTCCAACGTTTCTCCTCTCGCCATAATCCTCTGTCTTATAGTTTTGGACTCCCCAACACTCTGAAAAAGACCTTGGCTATTCATCATAGCAATGCCCCTCATGATTTCTGGATCTTGTTCAGGTCAACCCTCAGCCCCCTTTCCTCGTGCTGCAGGGAAAAGAAAAGCCCTCGCCTATTCAGGGTCACCTTATAGATTAAACGCTGAGAGTTTGTTTCTGGAAAAGCACTGCGAGTTAGGCAACATCCGAGGAGCAGGATATTCGAAGTTTCGGGCAAAAGCCCTTCATCAGGAATGGATGCAGGGATCCTCCAGGTGGGTAAGAGGAGCTCAGTCCATGGAATGATCATCCATGATCTTGTTGAATAGAGGAGCAGGCTCATAGGGTCAGATGGCTGAATCCTTCTCACATTTCTTACGTTCTGGTATTGTTATGTTTTTACAGACCTCCAATCCAAAAGACAACACTCCACGACTACTAAATAAAAATCAAAAGAACTGCAGGTGTCGTGTATCAGAAACACAAAAAAACGGAAATTGTGGAAAAACCCAGGGGCTCTGGCAGCATCTGTGCAGAGAAAGCTCAACTCTCCATGGTGTCCTGGTTTTCCTTTAGCGCCAGCTCACGTAATGCCACCACATTAGCCAATCTCCAACTTCTAGCACCTCATCCATGATTATCAATAATACAAATATCTCAGCAAGGGGCTCAGGAATCTCCTCCTCAGCTTCCCACTAAGTTCTGGGAAACACCTGATCAGATCTCAGGGAATTCTGGGATTTCTCTCTGTTTTTGGTTTCGAGACATGCAGTGCCACCTCTACTCCGTGATAAACACTTTTTAAGGCATCGCTATGTATTTCCCAATTTCCTTAGTTTCCATACACCTATTAATGCAAAATATTTGTTCAGTGACTCATCCATCTCTTGTGGTCTCACACATAGACAGCTCTGTTGGTCTTTAAGCGGCTGCATTCGCTACTTGATTATTTTTGTACCCTTACTGTATTGATGGGATCATTTGGGATTTTCATTAATTCTATTTGACAAAGGGACTTCATGCCCCTTTTTGACCCTCGTGATTTCCGACTGCCCTTATATCCTTTTCCGGATTCACTCGATCCCAGCTGTCTACATCTGATATATATCTCCTATTTCTTGACCTATTTCTCTGGTCATACTGCTTTCCCTGTACCGACGAGGTTTACCCTTCACACAAACAGGAATATATCATCACTGAACTCTCATGAACTCATGCTTAAATGCTTCCCAATTCCCAAAAGTCTCTTTTCCAGCGAATAGCCGCCATCTCCACCCCAACCAGATTTTGAAAGTTCCTGTCAGATACCGTCAAACCTGGCCTCACTCCAATTTGAAACATTCATCATTTTAATCAATTCTATCCTTTTTCATAACGGTTTTCAAACTAAGAGAATTACGATTACTTCCTCCGAAGTCTGCCCCCCAGGACATCTCAGTCACTTGTCCTGCTCCATTTCGCAACAGAAGTTCAAGCATTCCACAACCTCTAGTAGGTGCTTCCATATATTGAATACTAAATTTTCCTTGCATAAACCTAACCAATTACTCCCCATCCAATACCTTAACACTGTGACAGTCCCAAAATATGTTTGGAAAGTTAAAAATCACCGACCATAATCCGATTGTGCTTACACATAGCTGAGACCTCCTTACATATTCACTTGCGAATTTCCAATTGACTATTGAGAGGACTATATTACACTCCAGTAAGGTGGTCACCCCTTTCTCAAAATTAGGTTCCATCCATGTAACGTCACTGGGCAGTCTCCCAGTAATTTCCTCGCAACATCCAGCTACTTCAAAAAATACGGAGGTATGGCATTGAGGGTGAGTTGGAGGTTTGGATTAGGAATTGGCTGGCTGGAAGATGACAGAAGGTGGTAGTTGATGGTAAAGGTTCATCTTGGAGTGCCGTAACTAGCGGTGGTCCGCAAGGATCTGTTTTGGGACCGTTGCTGTTTGTCATTTTTATAAATGACCTGGAGGAGGGGCGAGAAGGTTGGGTGATACGAAAGTCGGAGGAGTTGTTGACAGTGAGGAAGAATGTGGCAGGTTACAGCGGGATATAGATAAGCTGCAGAACTGGGCAGAAAGGTGGCAAATGGAGTTCAATGTAGCTAAGTGTGAGGTGATTCACTTTGGTAAGAGTAACAAAAAGATGGGGTACTGGGCTAACGGCCGGATACTTGGTAGTGTGGATGAGCAGAGGGATCTTGGTGTCCATGTACACAAATCTTTGAAAGTTGCCACCCAAGTAAATAGTGCGGTGAAGAAGGCATATGGCGAACTGGCTTTTATTGGTAGAGGAATTGAGTTCCGGAGTACTGAGGTCATGTTGCAGTTGTATAAGACTCTGGTGCGGCCGCATCTGGAATATTGTGTGCAGTTTTGGTCGCCATACTATAGGAAGGATGTGAAGGCACTGGAACGGGTGCAGAGGAGGTTTACCAGGATGTTGCCTGGTATGGAAGGAAGATCGTATGAGGAAAGACTGAGACACTTGGGGCTGTTTTCATTAGAGAAAAGAAGGTTTAGGGGTGACTTGATAGAGGCGTACAAGATGATTAGGGGTTTAGATAGGGACGACAGTGAGAATCTTTTTCCACGTATGGAGTCAGCTACTACGAGGGGCATAGCTTTAAATTAAGGGGGGATAG
>NW_025211346.1:9139-17432 GCF_004010195.1 Chiloscyllium plagiosum
TGTGAGAAACAAAGCTCACTCACTTCAATAATTTCAGTCCGAGACAAAAATCTGAAGCAGTAGTGTCATTTATTTGTACACTTGCAAGTCACAAGGAAGGGACAAAACACACACCGAATTCGACAAACGCTCGATATTTATATAATTTGGCTTCTTTTGTTCTTCAGGAATGAGGAAAGTTTGTCTAGCAGGCTAAGATAAAAGGTAGGGAGGAGGGACTTGGGGGAGGGGCGTCGGAGATGTGATAGGTGGAAAGAGGTCAAGGTGAGGGTGATAGGTCAGACTGTGGTGGGGGCGGAGAGGTCGGGAAGAAGATCTCAGGTTAGGAAGGCGGTGCTGAATTTGATGGATTTGACTGAGACAGGCTGGGGGGAGGGGAAATGAGGAAACTGGTGAAATCTGAGTTCATCCCTTGTGGTTGGAGGGTTCCCACCCCAGTCTGACCTATCACCCTCACCTTGACCTCTTTCCACCTATCACATTTCCGACGTCCCTCCCCCATGTCCCTCCTCCCTACCTTTTATCTTAGCCTGCTGGACAAACTTTCCTCATTCCTGAAGAAGGGCTTATGCCCGAAACATCGATTCCCCTGTTCCCTGGATGCTGCCTGACCTGCTGCGCTTTTCCAGCAACACATTTTCAGCTCTTAGAATGGTTCACCGTGTCTATTTTACCATCCTCAACCTTTCCTTTTTCTCAACATTGTGTTGAGTCTCATCATCACCCTTACCAGCTTGAAGCCTTCAGGGTACCACGAGAAAGATTTCATGCAAGAGTAGTGGTACCTTTCCAATTCAAATGAAAGCTGTCCCTCTTATACATGTCATTTCTGTTGCTGAAGAGACCGCAATGATCGGAAAATGTGAATCCTAGCCCCTGCGACAGCTCCTCAGCCACGCATTTGTCTGCTCGGTCTTTTTTTTTTAATTCCAGCTCTCAATATTCCATTAGTTTTTAAACAAAGCCCAGCATTATGTTTGCCTTTGTTGCAGTTAAAAGTAAAAGCTAGCTTTTCGTCATTTTGTGATGAGGATTCCCAAATCTGTTCTCTAGATTTCAGAATTCAGTCTCTATGTAAATAATATTCAGTTGCTCTGCCGTTCCTGCTAAAATTCATAACTTCATTTTTTATGGCATTTCTCATTTCATTCACCACATGATATTAATATGCAAAGTTTATTGTTCACTCTTTTTTCCAATCTATAGCCCTCTGCAAACTATTTTGCTTCATACCCACCAATTACCTCCTCTACAATTTTTGTGCCATTTGCCAACTGGTCTGCAGTACATTCACTTCCCGTTAAAATATTTTGTAAACATTTGTGTCCCCTGAAACGGATTTATGTGGTATTCACCAGCTACAGATTGACATCCTGTAAAGTAAAATTCGTAATCAAACACTCTTACGATTGTGATTTCCACAATCTTCTCTCCGTGGCAACACAATACCTCCGAAACCACAGGCTGTTATCTTGTTAAATAATCTTACGTGTGGTACCTTATCAAATGTCTTCAGAAAACAAAAAAAAAAATCACTATTTACTCCTTATTCTCAAAGAATTCTAATACATTTATCAAGCGAGATTTCCCTTTTGTAAATCCATTCTCAGTCCACTTGATCATGTCATGTACTTCTAAATGCTCTGGTGTTACGTGCTTTATTATAGACGACGCAATTTTTCCAATAAATTATGTTAATTTGCCAATAATGGCCTCAGTCAGACCTTTTTGTGTCCATACTTTTTTGAGTAAAGGTGTTACCTTGTCACTTTGCCAATCCAGTAATACTTTTCTGAAACCGAATGATTATTGGAAAGTTTCAACTATTGCATCCAACATATTTTTTTCTTATTTATTTTTCTATCATGGATTGCACCTCATTCGTTCCAGTGCATTTTGCGGTAAATACTCCTGCAAATTTCTCTGATGTTTTCTTTGTAGTGAAAGTCATTGTGTTGCATTGCTCGCCGTTTCTTTTGTCGTTCATTATTTTGTAATTATAGAATGTTCTTTGCCCGCTACTTTCAAGGCAGATGCAGACTCTTTATTCATCTTTTCTGTCATTTCGTGGTTCGGACATTACAGCGCAGTACAGGCCCTTCGGCCCTCGATGTTGCGCCGCCCTGTCATACTAATCTGAAGCCCATCGCACCTACACTATTACATGAACGTCCATTTGCCTGTCCAATTTGCTCGCTTATTGAATTACATGAACGTCCATTTGCCTGTCCAATTTGCTCGCTTATTGATATGTCTGTAAACATTCCGAATGTCCTGCTCACCGAAAGTATTTCCCACATTTTATGTTTTCCTTTTAATTCAATTTGTTGCTATTTGCAACTTTTCTACATAAACATAATACACTCGTCCCCTTCCTGGATTTTATCCTTCTCACTTGAATTATATCATTACTGTGAGCGTTGACTGTTTTTCTAAATGGATTGCCATTGTTCTTCACCGGTTTTTGCTGCTAAACCCATTTCCTGGTACACTCCAGCAAGCTCTACCGTCATCCGTTTAAAATTTACACTTATATAAGCTGAGCACATTTGTTTCGGATGTCAGATCCTCCCTCTCCAAATGAATGCCCAAACTTTGCTGTTCCGAGGCAATCATTCAGTCTGTCACCATGCATAAAATCTGACTCATTGCACATTACCAGATTCAGTACATCAAGATTCCAGTTTGAACCACGACATACCGTTTCAGGAATCTATATGAATTCTTTCTTGTGACTACCTTTGCTGATAGAGTCATAGGAATGCACAGCACAGAAACAGACACTTTGGTCCAACTCGTTCATGTCGACCAGCTATCCCAACCCAATCTAGTCCTACCTGCCAGTACCTGGCCCATTCCCCTCCAAACGCTTCCTATGCATATGCCTATCCAGATGTCCTTTAAATATTGCAATTGTACCAGCCTCCACCACTTCCTCTGGCGGCTCATTCCATACACGTACCATCCTCTGCATGAAAAAAGTTGCCCCTTCGGTGTCATTTATATCTTTCCCCTCTAACCATAAACTTATGCCTTCGAGATCTGGACTCCCCCACCCCAGAGAAAAGACTTTGTTTATTTATCCTATCCATACGCCTCATGATTTTGGAAACCTCGATAAGGTCACCCCTCAGCCTCCGATGCTCCAAGGGAAACAGCCCCAGCCTATTCAACCTCTCAAATCCTCCAAACCTGGCAGCATTCTTGTAATTCGTTTCTAACCCCTTTCAAGTTTCACAACATCATTCCGATGGAAAGGAGACCAGAATTGCACACAATATTCCAACACTGGCCTAACCAATGTCCTGTACAGCCGCAACATAACCTCCCAACTCCTGTACTCAATACTCTGACCAATAAAGGAAAGCATACCAAATGCCTTCTTCGCTCTCCTATCTACCTGCGACTCCATCTTCAAGGAGCTATGAACCAGCACTCCAAGATCTCCTTGTTCAGCAACACTCCCCAGGACCTTACCATTAAGTGTAAAAGTCTTTCTGTCTGTCAATTGATGTGAAGATTAATTTGCCAGTGATTAACACACTGCCTTTCTTTCCATGCTTCATTATCTTCTGATCTCTGTCATGCTTTCTTCATAATTCCATGATTCAAACATTTATTCCAGCAACGTTGTCTTTCCCATGGTATTTCTGTCCTTCACCTACATGGATTCTATATCGTCTAATGATAAAGCCTATGACTCAGTAATACTTAAGCATGCCTGCTTTCCGTCATGTCATTCAAAAACATCTAATACCGCTTTGTGGAATGGTTGTGACGTGACTAAGAAACCCGGCAATTAAGTCTCAATTGTACCAACAGTGTGTCAAAAAAAAACAGGCCTGAATATGTTGACAGGAGAAGCGACTATCAGTCCTCACTTCCATCTGCTGGAGAAGCACTGAAATTACACTGATGGTGAAAATGTCAACAATACGTGTCTGATATCAATCTATTGAGAAAGCAAGTGCACGCTTATTCTAGCTCATCACCTTAAACTGGCAGCTGTAGCATTATGAAACAACTCATTGAAAGTGGATAAGACTAATTAGCATCAAATCAAGGTCAGCTTTTGAGCGAAATGTCTCCATTCCTTGTCATGTAGATTTGTTTGTCTCTTTTAAGGATACGAGCTCTGACAATCTGGTGTCTTTATGGGTAGAGTGAAAAAAAACAAGGGTAAAAAACATAAGTGGGTGTCACATGCACACCCCCAAACAGCAGTAGTGATGTTGGGAATGGCAGTAAACAGGAAATTAGAGATGCATGTGATGAGGGAATTTTGGTGATCATGCATGATGTTAACTGCACATCGACTGGACTAATCAATGTAGTTACAATGGTGGAGAGGAGGAATTTCTGGATTGTATGTGGGATGGTTTCCTTGACCAATACGTGCGGAGACCAACTAGAAAGCAGGCCATCTTACACTGGATGCTGTGTAATGAGAAGTTAATCGTTGCTAATCTAACTGTCGCAGATCCCTTTGGGACGAGCAACCATGACACGCTAGAACTTTTTAATCAAAATGGAGAGTGAGATCGTTGATGCGGAGACTCGGGTGCTGAATCTTTAAATTTACATTTAAAGGGTAGGAGATTTACGGGGTTTCTTATAGAAATGTAAACGACCATGAGAGGCATGCACTCAGTAGTTTCCCAGCGTTGGGTAATCCAGGACAAGAAGAAATCAGTCTAAGGTTAGGATGGAAATAATAAATGGGAACCTGAGGGCCAACTTTTATACACTAAGACTGTTAAGCATATGGAATGAGCTGCCAGTGGAAGTGGTTGAGGGAGAAACATTAACCATATTTAAAAGGTATTTGGACAAATACATGCGCAGGAATGATTCAGAAGGATAAAGGGCCAAGTGCAGGGAAATAAGATTATCGTGGAAGGATAATTTGTTTGGCATGGATCAGTTTGGGCAAAGCCCTGTCTCCGTGATGTTCAACTCTAACACTCGCGGACACAAATCAGATACCAGAAATGTTTGAGAATGCAAAGTTTACTGAGTGGGAGAACTGAGGCTGATCAATATTAGTAAAGAAATGTTGCTTTGAAAATTGCGGGGATGGACGGTGGATCAACCCCCAGGGCCTGATAATCTACATCCAAGCGTACTTCACAAAGTGGTTCCAGCAGTAGAGAATGCATTCACTGTCAGGATTGTAAACATTCCGATACAGTCCCTGCAGACTGGAGAGCAGCTGATATCACTCGAATATTCAAAATTGGAGACACTGTCTTTGTTTTCTCTATAATCCTGTAATTTCCTGCTGTAGTTCGGAGTTCTACTGAGCCTGTCTTCGGACGGAGTGTGTCCCCATGGTGCATCGTGCAATAAACAGATTAATGCTTAAGGTCTGCTTGCAGTGATTTTCTACAGCAGCGCGTGTGTTTAATTATGTAACTGCATATACATTTCTGTGTCTATTGCCATGGAAGCACATCATATTGCCTTGAAACCACTTTGGTTGTCAGAGGTCACAAGCATGCTCTCGTCGTTGGAAGATGCTCAAGTGCATTTCAGGTAATGTGCTTTCATGCAATGTAGCTTTACTGCTTGATGAAGAGATGGTATATTAGCCTTTATTGTGAGAGTTGAGTCCAGGAGCAGGGATGTATTGTCGCCTTGGTGAGGCCACACCTAGAATATTGTGTGCAGTTTTGGTCTCCTTTTCTGAGGAATGTGTTATCTATCCTGTCCTTCCTCATCCGTCTGAACTCTGGAGGAAACAATCCTAATGCAGTTAATCTCTCCTCATACGTCAGCCCCACCATCCCCGGAAACAGCCTGGTAAACCTTCACTGCACTCCCTCAAGAGCGAGACCATATTATTCTTAATCATTCTTGAAGCGGATCCTTTGCCTTACTGTAGAAATCTCACCATGCAAAAAGTAAATACACAAGTCATATGCATCCATTCTGTACTCATGCCCAGGCACACTTGTTTTTAATGATTTAGGGACTCTGCATTTGAGAGGACGCAGAATGTGAGAATTTGTCATGATCCTTTGCCTTACTGTAGAAATCTCACCATGCAAAAAGTAAATTCACAAGTCATATGCATCCATTCCGTACTCATGCTCAGACACACTTGTTTGATGATTTAGGGACTCTGCATTTGAGAGGACGCAGAATGTGAGAATTTGTCATGTCACCTCCTAACCTCAGCATAGCAACTGGGATACTCTGGTCCACATCTCAATTAAACCCAACATGTCTTTCACTCCTCACTCTTCACCTTCCAGGATTGTATAATTCCTTGCAAGCACATCTGTGCCTCTCGGTTGTCCGGACTGAAATAAAGAGGATTGTTGTGACAAGATCTGCGGTTGGAATTGCTGACGGAACTCAGCAAGGGCGGCAGTACCTGAGGGAGGAAACGGAATTCTCATAAAGTTCTGTAGAAATTTTGAAACGGTGTCTCTGATTCTCTCTCCACAGATGCTGCCAGACCGGGTGATTTTTTTTCCTGCAGTTTCTGCTTTTGCATTTAGCTGAATGTCTATTCCATTGACCGGAATGATACACCCAGACACACCTTGTACCGATATTTAAATCTTTCAAAAACTTTGGTAATTGAATTCAAACAAATGCACAACGATGTACTTCCCTCAGCTCTGCAGACAGGGCAGCGCAAAAAAGCAGCGGTGTAACATGGTTCTTTAGCTATAGCTGAGTGATTGCACCGATGAACGGGAAGTCCTGTTTCTTATTGCGGTTTCGAATCCTGCTGCCGATGGCTGAAGGCAGCGCAAGAGGGAGTTTGTTTCGTATCTCTCTGGGATTCCAATCCCTGGGGGGGGAAACACTTCTTTCAGGTCAGAAGTGGTGTTAATCTCCAATACACTCACTGAACAGCTCGGATTCACACTTGCATTGCCAACTTTGCTTTATCTCGTGTGTTTCCAGATTTCTGGCTAGAGCTTTCTCGCTGAATTTGGTCAATGCCTCGACTGCAATAGACCATGATTCAATATATGAAATTACATTTCACTGGGGTGGAACCGAAACCCGCATAGTGACTTCGAATAAAACAGTGGAAACTTCCAGCACAGGAGCAAGAGATCCTGAAGCAGACACGTCAGTGCAAATATCTTTCCTTTGTGAGTGAAAGGCACTGCTTCCCAAAGGGGAGCCATCGAAGTGAGAAAGTGAATGTGATTATCTCTGCTGATTGTTCACAAGCTGTGGAGCCACTGTAAGCACGTTGGGTCAGTGGCGTAATGCGAAACGCGTCCGACTTCGGATCAGAAAATTGTAGGTTCGAGTCCTACCTGGCTCGCTCGCCGTGCTCTGGCTTGTGTATGCGTTTGTTTTTGTGTGGAGGTGCAGGGATTGGATTCGTATGTTGGCTGCTCAGATTCCTCACGGTCGGAGCTGTCCCTGCTCTCACTTTCCTGCACAGCGCCGCATTTTTAATGGGGCCAGAAAAATGTGTGTTTGTGTGTTGTCTTTATGGCTAACGCAAATGATTGTGGATGTTGGGAATCCGAAACAATAACAGGAAATGCTGAGGAAACTCAGCAGGTATGGCAGTAACTGTGGGAGTAAACGGAATTCTCCTAAAATTCTCGCGAAATTCTGAACCGATGTCTCTCGTTCACTCTGTACAGATGCTGCCAGACCAGCTGAATGTTTCCTGCTACTTATGATTTGGTTTTCATCTGAATGTATATTCCATCTATCAGGATGATACACTCATTGCTGTGGTTCTGTTCGCCGAGCTGGAAGTTTTTGTTGCAAAAATTTCGTCCCCTGTCTAGGTGACATCCTCAGTGCTTGGGAGCCTCCTGTGAAGCGCTTCTGTGCTGTTTCCTCCGACATTAAGAGTGGCCTGTCTCTGCCGCTTCCGGTTGTGAGTTTCAGCTGTCCGTTGTCGTGGCCGGTATATTGGGTCCAGGTCGATGTGTTTGTTGATGGAGTTTGTGGATGAGTGCCATGCTTCTAGGAATTCCCTGGCTGTTCTTTGTTTCACTTGACCTATAATGGTAGTGTTGTCCCAGTCGATTTCATGTAGCTTGTCGTCTGCGTGTGTGGCTACTAGGGATAGCTGGTCGTGTCGTTTCGTGGCTAGTTGATGTTCGTGCATGCGGATCGTTACCTGTCTTCCTGTTTGTCCTATATCGTGTTTTGTGCAGTCCTTGCATGGGACTTTGAACTGTACATTAGTTTTGCTCATGCTGAGTATCGGGTCCTTCGTTCTGGTGAGTTGTTGTCTGAGTGTGGCTGTTGGTTTGTGTGCTGTTATAAGTCCTCGTGGCCGCAGTCGTCTGGCTGCCAT
>NW_025211346.1:19226-21377 GCF_004010195.1 Chiloscyllium plagiosum
TTAACCAACTAAATCACAGCACCAGGACGTGTGCAGCTTCACTTACCGATATGTGCAGTCCTGTAACCAAATGGTCACTAACTCCGAAATGTGTTTTCTGTATCAATGTTGCTCAGTGAGAATTGCAATCAACCGACACTTTTGCAAAAACAGTTCACAGCTGAACATTCTTCACTGAAAATGAATGAAAAAAGACAATCTCCTTTTGCATTGGCTTCAACATGATTCTTTCGATCTGTCTAAACTGACAGGGTAAAGAGGATGTGTTCAACCTCTTGGCCTCCCTTAATCATATTAATACACACTCAGGGAACCTCACACCAAGAGGAACAGGGTCATTGAGGTGAATTGGCCAGGTATGGTGTTTGAGTCAGTGTAAACAGTGTACAATGAAGACTGACCCATGAACACCGATACTGAGCCTTGTACCACCAGCTCCACCTCACATCCTGCCTCATGCCTCCCAGTCAACTTTGCTGCTGTCATAAACCTGGTCCCTTTTTTGCCAAAAGTTGTTCCTTCCCTCAAGCACACCCTGTCCTTGATTTTTGTTCAGATGGATACTAAAGCAGGTCAGGCTTACGATGAGACTGGTTTAGTACAAAGATGAAAAGGGTCTGAGAACCCTTTTGTTTATATATAAACAGATGAGACTTCAGGCCAAAGTGGTCATGTCTGTGGAAGTGGTGAGCTCCGCTGAGCAGTTCAGTTCAGTCCAGGACTGGTTGGAAGTTCAACAGTGAGCTGTGTGGAAACTCTCTCTTCTGCCCTTCTAACCTCAACCTGGAAGCATTTGACCTGTTTTTGTACTCTGTTTTAAAGGGGTTTTGGTTATTGGGACTGTGTGTATATTCGGAACTGCACACTTAGGTCAAATTTGGATAGACTGAGTTCTGGAGGGGTTCCTAATTGTGTTGTTCGTATTTCATTGTGTAATTTTGTGAATAATTTTATTCTCTGCTTTAAACCTGATAGTCAACTACGCTAACTTAATCTGGGTAATTGTAACTGTACACTTACTGATACAAATTGCAAAGTTATGGGTTGGGCTGTCTGTTGAAGAACGTTTTGAGCGGTCTGGCCTCGTCCATAACACGGTTCACTTTTATTTAACTTCCCTGCTCCACTTCTCAACTTATTCCCGGCCGATTGCAGGTATCCAAATAGACCCTATCACTATTAGAAACGCATTCCTGGGACATCGCTGTCACTCAATGCGATAGGACTCACTGCCCATCCCTAATTACCCCAGATATGCAGGTAATGTCTTACTTTCCCGAACACTTGAATTCCTCAGCGGGGTTGTGCAGCTATGATACCGCTCGGGAGGGAGGTACAGGATTTAGAACCAGCGACACTGAAGGGACATCGATACATTTCCAACTCAGAACGGTGAGATGATTGGAAGGGGATTTCCGGTGATAGGTTTCCCCTGTATCTGCTGCCAGTGTCCTTCGAGATTCCAGTCCAGGTGTTAGAATTGGCGCTAGGTGAGCACTTTGGGGACAGTGAACACAATTCGGTGAGTTTTATTCTAGTGATGGAGAGGGATAAGTGTGCACTGCAGGGCAAGAGTTATAGCTGGGGGCAGGGAAATTATGATGCGGTGAGGCACGACCTCGGGTGCGCGGCTTGGAAAAGTAGGCTTCAAGGCATGGGCACAATGTGGAGCTTGTTCAAGGAGCAACTATTGAGTGTCCTTGATAAGTATGTACCTGTCAGGCAGGGAGGAAAGGGTCGTGTGAGGGAGCCGTGGTTTAATAAGGAATTGGAAACCCTTGTTAAATGGAAGAGGGCGGCCTATGTAAAGATGAGGCGTGAAGATTCAATTGGGGCGATTGAGAGTTATAAGGTAGCCAAGAAGGATCTGAAGAGAGAGCTAAGAGCAGCAAGGAGGGGACATGAAAGGACCTTAGTTGGTAGGATTAGGGAAAACCCTAAGGCTTTCTATAGGTATGACAGGAATAAAAGAATGACTAGGGTAGGAATAGGTCCAGTCAAGGATAATAGTGGGAAGTTGCGTGTGGAGGCTGAAGAGATAGGAGAAGTCTTGAATGAGTACTTTTCTTCAGTATTTACTCAGGAACAGGGCATTGTCGTAGATGTGAATACTGAGTCACAAATAAGTAGAATGGATGGCTCTGAGGTATG
>NW_025211346.1:21836-22858 GCF_004010195.1 Chiloscyllium plagiosum
GAGTGGTTAGAAGGTTGGGTGAGCAAGTTTGCGGATGATACGAAAGTCGGAGGAGTTGTTGACAGTGAGGAAGGATGTGTCAGGTTACAGCGGGATATAGATAAGTTGCAGAGCTGGGCAGAAAGGTGGCAAATGGAGTTCAACGTAGGTAAGTGTGAGGTGATTCACTTTGGTAAGAGTAACAAAAAGACGGAGTACTGGGCTAATGGTCGGATACTTGGTAGCGTGGATGAGCAGAGGGATCTTGGTGTCCATGTACACAGATCTCTGAAAGTTGCCACCCAGGTAAATAGTGCGGTGAAGAAGGCATATGGCGTACTGGCTTTTATTGGTAGAGGAATTGATTTCCGGATCCCTGAGGTCATGTTGCAGTTGTATAAGAGTCTGGTGCGGCCGCATCTGGAGTATTGTGTGCAGCTTTGGTCGCCATACTATAGGAAGGATGTGGAGGCATCTGGAACGGGTGCAGAGGAGGTTTACAGGATGTTGCCTGGTATGGTAAGAAAATCGTATGAGGAAAGGCTGAGGCACTTGGGGCTGTTTTCATTGAGAAAAGAAGGTTTAGGGGTGACTTGATAGAGGTGTACAAGATGATTAGGGGTTTATATAGGGTTGACCATGAGAACCTTTTTCCACGTATGGAGTCAGCTATTACGAGGGGGCATAGATTTAAATTAAGGGGTGGTAGGTATGGGACAGATGTTAGGGGTAGATTCTTTACACAGCGAGTCGTGAGTTCATGGAATGCCCTGCCAGTGGCAGTGGTGGACTCTCCCTCTTTATGGAAATTTAAACGGGCGTTGGATAGGCATATGGAGGATAGTGGGCTAGTGTAGGTTAGGTGGGCTTGGATCGGCACAACATCGAGGGCCAAAGGGCCTGTACTGCGCTGTAGTTTTCTATGTTCTCTGTTCTATAGATTGATGCAAACAATCAGTGATTCTGGCAGAAACCATATGCGTCTTCTATGCGCAACGAGGAACGCATTTTCATTCAGGTAATTCACACAAAGAGAAATAAAT
>NW_025211347.1:0-1787 GCF_004010195.1 Chiloscyllium plagiosum
CCCAACAAGTCCACACCGACCCGCCGAAGCGAAACCCACCCATACCCCCACATTTACCCCTTACCTAACACTACGGGCAATTTAGTATGGCCAATTCACCTGACCCTGCACATCTTTGGACTGTGGGAGGAAACCGGAGCACCCGGAGGAAACCCACGCAGACACGGGGAGAACGTGCAAACTCCACACAGTCAGTCGCCTGAGGCGGGAATTGAACCCAGGTCTCTGGCGCTGTGAGGCAGCAGTGCTAACCACTGTGTCACCGTGCCGCCCTCAAACTATCTCCTATGAAACAATATCTTTCCTTAAATAAGGTGACTAGACACAATTTCCCTTTCATGAAGTTATGCTGACTCTACTCAATTAGAATGAGATTTTTCAAATGTGTTTCTAATACTTCCTCAATAATTTTTGTCAGCATTTTTCTGATATTAGGTTAATCGGCCTATTGTTATTCATTTTTTTGCTCCCTCCTTTTTTGAATAAAGGTGTCATATTGGCAGCTTTCCTTACTTCTCTGTAATCCAAGGAATATTGGAAATTACAGCAATGCATCCACTATCTCTGTAGTTACTTCCTTTTGGATCCCAGGTAAAAGCCATCAGGGCCTAGCTGCCTTTAACCCCATTAATTTGTTGAATACTACTTTTCTAGTGATTGCAATTTCTTCCTTTCCATATTTTTAAATGAGCTCTTATTGACAGTTTTTATACTGCTTGCTAGTTTGCCATTCATAGTTTATATTCTTTTCTCTTTGTGATCTTTTTAGTCTTTTTTTTGGATTCTGAATTTTTCCCAGTCTTTGGGAGAATCACTGATGCTGACTCCTTTCTCCTTTCAACTTTACACTGTCCTTAACTTCCATGGTTAGTCATGGATAATTTGTCCCTCTATTAACATCTAGCCTTGAGGTAATGCTCTTCTACTCTGTTTTCCATTCCTCATGTTCTTCCTTACTTCATCATCCTTTCTTTATTACCTTTTTCATGTTTTTCTCCTCTCAGCTTTCAATTCCCATTCTCTTAACCTCCTCTACCACTTGTTGCCTTGGTGATTCAATTCTCACTCACTTGTTTTCCTACTTCACTTTTACTTTTATCCCAGTTTTAATGCCTTGACCTTCCATTCTACTCCTCCACTTTTAGATCCCTTTTAATCTTCGCTTTTTGCTTGTTCTTCTGCTTTACTGATGCATAAACTGTCTGCTTAGTTCAAAGGCACCATTTTCATCTGTGAGTCAAAATATCACAAGTTCACAGATTCACACTGGCTGCCTGTATTACTTGCTGTGAGGTTCAACTACAAGCAGCATGTGCTAAGCCGGTATTCTGAGACAGCTCACTGTTGGAGAGACTGCTAAATTGGTTGGTCCCAAGTGGAGCAGGCTAAGAATCATGAATGTGATTTGAGCACTCTTGCTTCACTTAGTCCTATAAAATAGAAAAATGATATTATTGATATTATAAGATATCATAGATCAGACATTGATTTCAGTAGGCATCTTCTAGTTACATGTCTAGTTATATTTTTCACCCAGATTGATCCTCTGCCAGCACTAGAAAGCAAGGATTTGACACCATTTTTCATTTCAGATAGTCACAGAGTCAAAGAATCGAGAGCGTGGTGCTGGAAAAGCACAGCTGGTCAGGCAGCATCTGAGGAGCAGGAGAATCAAGTTAGAACTGCCCTTGGTTATTTCCTGAGCTCTCATGTTGCTTAGTTACATCAAGCAAATTGGGCTATTCAACGCCATTCTGACTTGCATCCAAGGACCAGGAGAAAGGTCG
>NW_025211347.1:8256-11573 GCF_004010195.1 Chiloscyllium plagiosum
TGTGCAGACCACAGCAGTGCATTGATCTATAACCACGGACTAGAAATCTGTTCAGCACAAGTAGTTGTGTGGACGACATCAGTGCATTGTTCTATAAACCCGGACGAGTTATCTGTCCAGCTCGAGGATCTGTGCAGACCACTGCAGAGCATTGATCTATAAATTCGGACTAGATATCTGTCCAGCACGGGGATCAGTGCAGACCACACCCGTGCATTGATCCATTATCCCAGACTAGATATCTGTAAATGATGGGGAGCTGTGCAGGCCACATCAGTGCATTGGTCTATAAATCTGGACTAGATATCTGTCTAGCTCGGGGGTCAGTGCAGACCCCACCCGTGCATTGATCGAAAACCCCGGTCAAGATATCTGTCCAGCACGGGGAGCTGTGCAGAACACAGCTTTACATTAATCTATAAACCCAGTCAAGATATCTGTCCAGCACGGAGAGCTGTTCAGACCAAAGCAGTGCATTAACCTGTAACCCTGGACGAGATATCTGTCCAGCACGGGGAGCTGTGCAGACGACACCCGTGCATTGATCTATAAACCCCGAACAAGATATCTGTTCAGCACGGGGTGCTGTGCAGACTCCCGCAGGGCATTGATCTATAATCCCGGACGAGATATCTGACCTGCACGGGGAGCTGTGCAGACCACAGAAGTGCATTAATCCATTACCCCGGTCTAGATATCTGTCCAGCAAAGGTAGCTGTGCAGACTACAGCAGTGTATTGATCTGTAACCCCGGACCTGTTGTCTATCCAGCACGGGGAGCTGTGCAGACCACACCCGTGCATTGATCTATCAATCCGGACTAGATATCTGTCCTACACATGGAGCTATGCGGACCAGACCCGTGCATTGATCTATAACCCCGTACTAGATATCTGTCCAGCACGGGGTGCTATGCAGACCGCAGAAGTGCATAGATCTGTAACCCCAGACCTGATATCTGTCCAGCACGGGGATTTGTGCAGACCACAGCATTGCACTGATCTGGAACCCCGGACTAGTTGTCTATCCAGCACGGGGCGCTGTGCAGACCACACCCATGCATTGATCTATCAACCCGGCACAGACATCTGTCCAGCACGGGGAGCTATGCAGACCCCATCCCTGCATTGATCTATGATCCCGGAATACATATCTGTCCAGCACAGGAACTGTGCAGACCACAGCAGCGCATTGATCTATAAACCCGGACGAGATATCTGGCCTCCACGGCGCGCAGACCACAGCAGTGCATTGATCTATAAACTCGGACAAGATATCTGTCCAGCACGGGAAGCTGTGCAGACCACACCCCTGCATTGATCTATAAAACTGGATTACATATTTGTGCAGCACGTGGAGCGGTGCATGCCACAGCAGAGCATTGATCTATACTCCCAGACTAGATATCTGTCCAGCACGGGGAGCTGTGCAGACGACACCCGTGCATTCATCTCTAAACCACGGACTAGATATCTGTTCAGCACGGGGTGCTGTGCAGACCACCGCAGGGCATTGATCTATAATCCCAGACGAGATATCTGTCCAGCACGGGGAGCTGTGCAGACAACAGAAGTGCATTAATCTATAACCCCGGACAAGATATTTGTCCAGCACGGGGAGCTGTGCAGACCACAGCATTGCACTTATCTGTAACCCCGGACTAGTTATCTATCCAGCACGGGGAGCTGTGCAGACCACAGCAGCGCATTGATCTATAAACCCGGACGAGATATCTGACCTCCACGGGCAGCTGTGCAGACCACAGCAGTGCATTGATGTACAAACCCGGTCTAGATATCTATCCAGCACGGGGAGCTGTGCAGGCCACACCTTTGTATTGATCTATAAACCCGGGCGAGATATCAGTCCCGCGCAGGGAGCTTTGCAGACCACAGGCGTGCATTGACCTATAACCCCGGACGAGAAATCTGTCCAGCACGGCGAGCTGTGCAGACCACAGCAGTGCATTGATCTATAAACCCGGAATAGATATTTGTTCAGCACAGGGAGCTGTGCAGAACACAGCAGTGCAATGATCTATAATCCCGAACTTGATATCTACCCAGCACGGGGAGCTGTGTCGATCACAGCAGTGCATTGATCGATATCCCCGGACCTGATATGTCCAGCACGGGGATCTGTGCCGACCACAGCATTGCATTGATATGTAACCCCGGACTTGTTATCAATTCAGCACGGGGAGCTGTGCAGACCACACCCGTGCATTGATCTATAAACTCGAACTAGATATCTGTCCAGCACGGGGAGCTGTGCAGACCACAGCAATGCAGTGATCTGTAACCCCGGACTAGTTATCTATCAAGCACGGGGAGCTGTGCAGACCACACCCGTGCATTGATCCATAACCCCGGACTAGACATCTGTCCAGCACGGGGAGCTATGCAGACTCCACCCTTGCAGTGATCTATAACCCCGGACTTGACACCTGTCCAGCACAGGGAGCTGTGCAGACCACACTCCTGCATTGATCTAAAAACCCGGATTACATATCTGTCCAGCACGGGGTCTGTGAAAACCACAGCAGTGCATTGATCTATAAACCCTGACGAGATATCTGTCCAGCACGGGAACTGTGCAGAACACAGCATTGCATTGATCTATAAACCCGGACAACATATCTGTCCAGCACAGGAAGCTGTGCACACCAGAGCAGTGGATGGATCTATATCCCCGTCTACATATCAGTCCAGCACGGGGAGCTGTGCAGACCACAGCAGGGCTTTGATCTATAACCAAGGACGAGATATCTGCCCAGCACGGGGAGCTGTGCAGACGACGCCCGAGCATTGATCGATAACCCCGGGCTAGATATCTGTCCGGCACGGGGAGCTGTGCAGGCCACACCTGTGCATTGATCTATAAACCCGGACTAGATATCTGTCCAGCACGGGGAGCTGTGCAGACCACACCCGTGCATTGATCTATAACCCGGACAAGACAACTGTCCGGCACGGGGAGCTGTGCAGGCCACACCTATGCATTGATCTATAACCCCGAACAAGATATCTGTCCAGCACCGGGTGCTGAGCAGACCACAGCGGTGGATTGATCTGTAACCCCGTTCGAGATATCTATCCAGCAGGGGGAACTGTGCAGACCACACCCGTGCATTCATCTATCAGCCCGGGGAGGTCTGCAGACCACAACCGTGCATTGATCGATAACCACGGACCTGATATCTGTCCAGCACGGGAGCTTTGCAGACCACACCCGTGCACTGATCTATAAAAACCGACTGGATATCTGTCAAGCACGGGGAGCTGTGCAGACCACACCCGTGCATTGATCTATAACCC
>NW_025211347.1:12405-15296 GCF_004010195.1 Chiloscyllium plagiosum
AGAGTTTAGCACGACAGGAGAAAAGTTATCAGGTGCAAGATTCATAACTTCTGATCTGATGTTATTACCATCGCAGTTGTTTCATCTTGGATAAACCTGCGAATGCTGGTGTCAATTGACTCAAAATTGCAAAATCTTTGGATGATGAATGGCGAAGATGAGATGCTTTATGGTAGTCAATGTCTAATATTTGGGTGGCACAAATTTTACTTGTCACTTGTTAGCCCAAGCCTGACTGTTGTCCAAGTCTTGCTGCATTTGACTGATTTTGTGATCTGAGGAATTGAAAAACATAAGCTCATGAGCAAACGTATGTTTATCTGAATGACTGAAGGAACGACCTTGCAGATTTCTGTTTTTGCAAACTGCCTGCTGCGATTTTTCTCCTGTATGGTCGTGAGTTTAGAAGGTGCTGGTGCAGCGAATCTTGTGGATTGTGTGCATTGCTACCACTGAGGGAATTTCTGTTCGTGAAAATAAGAACAAATAAATCTGCTGTTTTTGTCCTGGGTTATTCCTGGGATGCAATCTATCAAAGGCTTTGGAGAGTCAGCAGCTGAATAACTTACTGCCGAACTCCTGGCTATTGATCTACTCTTGAAGAAGTGTTATAAATATAGCGATGCCAGGGTAATTTGTGATCATGTTCAGACAACGGATACTGATTAATACTACGTCAGACATCAGTGATGGTAATGTTTTTGAAAATCAAAAAGCCCTGACAAGCCTTCCTTTCCCTGAAAACGACTCCAGCACCGGCCCCCTTCATATCCTGTAACGATGTCCAGGAACAGCATCGACTCCTTATCCGTGTAAACCCATTCAACGACACACCTATCCCCAACCCTGTAACATTCTCCAGCACCTACACCAACTCCTATCCATGTCACACTCTCCAGCACGTACACCCAGTCAATACCTCGTAACACTATCATGCACATACACACAAAACCTCTTCCTGTGACCTTCTCAAACACCGGCCTCCCCATCCCTGTAACATATTCCAGCACCTACATCCCTCCTTATCCCGTTAACATATTCAACAACTACACCCACTCCTTATTCTTGTAACATTGTCCAGCAGCTTCACCTGCTCCCCATCGCTATAAAGATTGTCCAGCAACTACACCCACTCTTTATCTTCGTAACATTCTCCAGCACCCACACCGTCCACTATCCCTGCTGCATGCTCCAGAAACTATACCCCGCACAATTCCTGTAGCATTCTCCAGCACACACACCCACTCGTTTTAACTGCAATGATCTCCAGCAGCTGCACACTTTCCCTATTATTATAATATTCTCAAGCACCTACACCGAATCCCTGTCATGGTCGCACTGTCCAAAACCTACACCCACGCCCTGTTCCTGTGACATTCTTCAGCATTTCCACACACTCAATATTCCTGTAACATTCTCGAGCACCTGCACCGGCTCACTATCTTTCCAACCTTCTCATACATCTACACACCTCCCAATCCCTGCAATATTCTCTAGCACCTAAAAACCTCCAAATCCCTGTAACAACCCGAGCCTCTACAACCATGCCAATATTCTTATACTATTGCCCCAGAACCTTCACTGGCGCCCTGTACCTGTAACATTCTCCAGCGGTTACACCCACCCCTTACCCTGATATTATTGTCATGAACTAACGACCGTTCCTATCACTGTAACATTCTCCAGAGCATAACCTGCTCCCCGTCTCTGTAACATTCTCCTGCATCTACAATCATCCCTATCCCTGTAAACATTCTCGAGCACCTGCTGCACTCTGCATCCCTGTAGTTATGTCCAGCACGGACAAATGCTCCCACATACAGAAACATTCTCCAGCCCTTTCGCACCCCTGTATTCCTGTAACATTCTCCAGCACCGACACCCATTCCCTATCCATGTCTTATTCTGCAGCACCTTCACCCTTCCATATCACAGTACGATTCTCCAGCACTTATACCCACTCCCCATCCCTGTACTATTCTGCATTCCCGACACCCTCTCCCAGTCCCTGTAACATTCTCAGGCACAACACCCACTCCCTTTCCAGTCACATTCTCCAGCACCTGCACCCACTGTAACCATGAGGCGTTCTTCCTCATTCCTGAATAAGGGCTTGTGCCCTAAACTTCGATTCTCCTGCTCCTTGGATGCTGCATGACCTGCTGCGCTTTTCCAGCAACACATTTTTCAGCTCTAATCTCCAGCATCTGCAGTCCTCAATTTCTCATAGATTCCTCAGCACCACGACCAACTCCCTATCCCTGTAACATTCTGCAGTAACTGCACACACTCCCTATCCTTGTAACATTCTCAAGCACAAACACGAACTCTCTATCACTGTAAACTTCTCATCTACTGATACAACTAATCCTTGTAAAATTCTCGAACACCTATAAACCGCCATATCTCTATAGCTTCGTCAGCTTCTACTCCCTCTCATTCTTCCAGCTACATTGTCCAGAACCTACAACTCCTACCTTCCCTGGAGCATTCTCCAGAACCTATACCCATCCACGTACCATTCTCCAGAAACTGCACGTTTCTATATCGCTGTAGTGTTCCCCAGCACCTGCACCCTCACACTATTCCTGTAACATTCTCCAACCCGTTCAGAACTCCCCATCTCTGCCACACTCTCCAATACCTACACCCAAACCCTGTCACTGTAATCTTCTGCAGCCGCTACGCCGACTCACTATTTCTGGAACGTTCTCCAGCACCTGTAACCTAATCCCTACCTTTGTAAACTTCTCTCGCAACAACACACACTCTCTATCCCTGTAGCATTCTCCAACACCTTCACCCATTCCATATTTCTGTAAGATTCTCAAGTACCCACAATGACCAGCTGTTCCTCTCCTTTGCTCTAGCACCGAAAGCTACTCCCGACC
>NW_025211347.1:15315-22858 GCF_004010195.1 Chiloscyllium plagiosum
TCACACACGTCCTATCTCTCCAACCTTTTTCCAGCAACTGCACTCACTCCCTCTTCCTGTAACATTTCGAAGAACCATTTCCCCAGTCCCTATCCCTGTAATGCTGTGCAGCACCTGTGCTAACACCACATCCATGTCACATTCTCCAGCACGGATAATCACAGCCTATTCATGTTATTCTGTCCAGCGTTGACGCACCCCGTATTCTACACATAATCATTCTATGGCATCTACACCGCTCCCTATCCTTGAAACATTGTCCAGTACCCACAACCACTCCCTATCCTTGTAACCTTCTCCAACCACGACACCCTCCCTCTTCCAGTCACATTCTCTCGAACCTGCAACTCTCCAATTCCCTGTAACATTCTGCAGCAACTACACCCCTCCCCATTCCTTCAACTTCCCCAGGACTTCCACCACGCCCTATCCATGCAACATCTCCAGGCCCTATAAGCGTGCAAAATTCCTCGTATCTTTTTACACACCCTCACCCATTTCTTCTCCCTAAAACATTCTGCAACAGCAACAAACGTCCCTATCCCTCGTGCAGTCTCCAGCAACAACCCTAGCACTATCTCTGTAAAATTATCCTGGACGTACACACACTCCCTATTCCTGCAATACAGGGAGACTGATTCCGCCCCACCCATGTAACTATATCAAACACCTCCTCACATGCCAGATCACTGTCACGTTTTCCAGAACCTACAAATCTCCCTATCGCTGTACCGACACACACCCCTTGTCCATTTTACATTGTCCAGCATCCATGAAACTTCCGAGCCATGTAACATTCTCCAGCACCTCCACCCCTTGATATCCGTGCAACCTTCTCCAGCCCCGTGAATTCACATTATCCCGGTCACTTACTTCAAAACCTGTGCACATCCCCACCTGCACCATTCAATATTCATGCTCGATCTCCAACCGTACCACTCACTATTGGTATAACATTGTCTGTCTGGCACACTTACATACTCCCTGTCACTGTGACACTCTCTGGCATCGACACTTCCCTATACCTGGAATATTCACCAGCACCTAAACTATTATGTGTACATTTAACATCTCCAAACTCTAACTCACTCTACATTTCTATAAAAATCTGGCATACCTATACCTCCCTCTATCCGTGTAACAACGCCCAGCCCCTACACCACTCTATGGAAAATTCTCCAGCACCTACACTGCTACCTATTGCTGTAGCATTATCCAATGCCTACGCCCAATTCCTATACCTATAACTTTCGCCAGCCCCTACACTAATCCCTATACCTGTAAAACTTTCCACCACAAAAACCCAATCTGTGGCCATGTTACATTTTCCTGCACCGACACTCCTCCATTTCAATGTAACGTTGTTGAGCACCTACATCCACTCCCTATCACTGTAACATTCTCCAGCATGAACACCAACTCCTTTCCATGTCACAATATCCACAACCTGCACACTTCACTATCCCTGATACATTTTCCAACACCTCTACCCACTCTCTGTACCTGAAACATTCTCAGGTACCGACACCCACTCTCCGCCCATGTCACATTCCTCAACACCTGCACCCAATCTCTACTCCAGAAATATTCTCGAGTACCAACGCCCGCTCTCTGTTCATGTCGCACTCTCCAGCACCTGAACCCCTCCCCATCCTGTAACATTTTTCAGCGCCTATAACCACTCTTAATTCCTGAACCGTCTCCAGCACCTGAACCCACTGCCTATCGCTGGAACGTTCTCCAGCACCCACAGCCACTCACTATGCCTGTCACATTGTGAAGCACCTGCACCAATTCACTACCATAAAAATATTCTCCTGCACGTACGCCAACTCGCGAGACCTGTAACACTCTCTAGCAATTACAATCAATCCGTATTCGTGCAGCATGCTCCAGCGACTACACGAGTCCCAATCCCTGGAATATTCTGAAAAACCTACACCCACTCCATAGCCCTGTAGTCTTCTGTAGCACCCAAACACACTGACTCTCCCTGTCAGTTTCTCAAACATTTACACCGCTCAATATCCTGGTAATATTCCCTTGAAAGTATACACCTCCCTTTAACTGAAGACATTGTTTAGCACTGATATACAGTCCTTCTCCATGTTACTTTGTTCAGCACCTATGGCTCTTTCTATCCCTCTCATTGTCTCGAGAAACTACAACACAACCTCCCCCTGAAAACCTCTCCAACACCTACATATCTCTCCAGCCCTGTAGTTCTCTCTACATCCACACGCTCCCTATTCCTGCAACAGTCGCCACTCACTTTGCACATCTATAGCACTGTCACATTCTCCAAAGTCTCCAACCATTCCCTCCCCCATATCATTCCATAGCCATGACGCGCTCCATTTTCCTCTCACATTCACCAGCAACTACATCCCTCCCTCAGCCTGTAAATCTCGCCAGCGTCCACATGGCTCCCCATCCCTGCGAATTTCTTCAGCAACAAAGCCCTCCCGTTCCCGGTTACATTCTCCAGCACATACACAACTCTCCATCACTGTAATGTTCTCCAGGCCCTATACCTACTCCATATCAGGTGATATACTCTAGCGTCTTCACTCCTCCATATCACTGTAACCGTCTCCAGCCCCTACCATCCCTCATTAACCCTGCAACATTCTTCATCACCTAAGCTCCTCCTGCAGCACCTCCAGCACACTATATCCCTGTAACCTTCTCCAGAGCGTATTCCCCACGAATCCTTGTAACATTCTACAGCCCCTACACCTCCTCAAAATCTTGCGACATTCTCCAGCACCTAACCCCTCCACATCCCTAAAACATTCACCGTTATCTACTCCCTCCCTGTCCCTGTAACATTCTTCAGCACTGGCACACCACCCTACCTCTGTAACATTCTCCTGCACCTAAAGCAACTCCGTAATCCCTGAAGCATTCACCAGCAATAATGTTCCTTCATAACCCTTTAAAATTCTCCAGCAACTGCAACCATTACCTTTCCCCGTAACATTCTCCAGCACGTCCATCCAGCCCTTTCCCTATAACATTCTCCATGGCCTAAAACCCCTGCTATCCTTGTAACATCTCGAATACTGAAACAAATCCCTATCCCAGTAACTTGTCCAGCACCTTGAAACAATCCATGTCCCTGCAGCATTTTTCAGCAAGTACCCTCACTCCCAATCCGTGTAACCTCTCCATCATGTACAGCCCAACATTTCCCTGTCACATTCTCCAGCACCGAATTCTCTTCATGTCCCTATAACAGTTTCCTTCACGACTTCCACTCCCTATCCATCTCGCATTCTCCAGGACCGACAAATCTCGGTATTACTTTATCATTATCCAGCATCCACACCCACACCGTATTCAAGTATCCTTCCCCTGCAACTGGGCCCACTGTCTGTCTCTGCAGCATCCTCTGGAAAACATGCCAACTCTCTCTCCTTGTACAATTCTCCAGCACCTAAACACACTCCCTATCCCTGTGATTTGCACCAGCATGGACACATCTCCCATTCCCTGTAACGTTCTCCAGCCCCAACAATTACTGACTCTCCGTGACATTCTCCAACAACTTCACTCCATCCGTAAAGTGTAACTTTATCCAGTTCCTAAAGCCCTCGCTATCCTGTAAGCATCTCCAACAACTATTCCCCCACAACTCGCTGTGACCTTCTCCAGCCCCTACCGCCCATACTACTCCTGAAACATTCTGCGGCACCTACACCCAATGCCTATCTCGAGATATTCTTCAGTCCCTTAACATCCACCCTGTAAGCATCTCCAACAACTATTCCCCCACAACTCGCTATGACCTTCTCCAGCCCCTACCGCCCATACTACTCCTGAAACATTCTGCAGCACCTACACCCAATGCCTATCTCGAGATATTCTTCAGTCCCTTAACATCCACCCTATCCTACGAACTCCCCAGCACCTACACCCTCGCAATCCATGTGAGCTTCTCCAGCTGTGTCAACTCTCGCGAGCCCTGGAACATTGTAGAGCAAATGCACCCACTCCTTATATCCAAGTTTACTAGCCCCTATATGCACTCCATATTCCTGTAAACTTGTTCAGCCCTGGAACGCACTCCCTATACCTGGGAATTTACAATCACGCCCACGTTTTCGTACTCCTGTAACATTCTCCAGCTCCTAAGCACACTCTCAATCACAAAAACAATCTCCAGCATTTACACGCTCTTGCTGTCCATGAAAGATTTTCCAGCACCTTCTCGCATCCCTGTCTCCTTAACATTCTCCAGCAAGAACAACCCTCCTTATTGCTGTTTACTTCGCCAGCACATGCACTCCTCACTATCCCGGTTATGTTTTCCAGCATGTGTATTTCAGTAACATTCTCCAGCGTCAAAAATCCTCACTTGCTCTATTACATCCTCCACCACCTGCATCTTCCCTGTCCCTGTAACATTCTTACAAGCCTAAACCCGTCCTCATCCCTGTGACATTCTCAAGGGCCCAAATCCCTCCCAATGCCTTTACCATTTCAAGCCGGACCCCCCACACACTCAATATCCCTGCCACACTCTGTAGCACCGAAACACGTCCGTATTATTTTAATATTCTCCAGCACATACACACCGCCCTAGTCATGTAACAGTCCCCACTCCCTGTTCTCGTAAAATTCTCCAGCACCTATGCCCCTTCCTATCCCGGTAACAATCACCAGCATCTACATCCGATGCCTATTCCTGTCAGCCTGTCCAACCCGACATATCTCATCCTCTATCCGTGATCATTCTCTGACACCTGAGCGGCTCTCAATGCCAAAAACATTCTCCAGCACTTCCACTCACTCCCTATCGTTGTAACCTCCTCCAGCCACGACAATCCTCCCTCTTCTGGTCAGACTCTCCAGCTTCTGAACCTCTCCCAGTCGTTGGAACATTCTGCAGCACCAACAAACGTCCCTATCCCTCTAATGTTATCCAGCAACAACTAACCTCACATTACGTGTAAAATTGTGAAGCACCAAGACGCATTCACGAACCCTGTCTCGTTTTCCCGCACTGCACATCTGCCTATCGCTGCATTGTTCTCCAGAACGTACACACATTGCCTATCCTTCTCCATTTTCCAGCACCAACATCAATCCCTATCCATGGAACAGAATCGAGAACCAACATCTCTCGATTCCCGTTTATCATTCACCAACAACTGTACCGTTCTCTGTACCTGTAACCTTCTCCAGCCCCGCCACCTCACCTTGTCCGATAACGTTCGGTGACTCCTAAACCCTCCCCGATCCCTCATAACTTCTGCAGCACCTGTACCACAAGTTTTTCCTGTAAAACCCCAAACTGTACAACAACTTCCTATTGCTGTACATTCTCTAGCTCCTTCACTTGCTCCATCTCGCTGTGACATTGTCCACCATCTACACCCCGTCTACAACTGTAACATTCACCAGCATCTACACCACACTGTATCCATTTAACATCACTGAACCCTACACACACTCCAAATTACTGCGAAATTCTGCCACACCAAAGGTCTCCCTATTCATGCAACATTGTGCAGCACCTGAACCAGACCGTATCCTTGTACTGTTCTCCATCACCTTCACTGCTGCTTATCTCTGTAATATTCACCACACAGAGACCCACGCCATATTCCTGTAACATTTTCTGGCAGGTACATGCACTCCACTTTCCTGTAACATTCTACTGCATCTACCCACACTACCGATCACTGGAACATTCTCCAGCGCCTACAGCCACTTCTTATTCCTGTAATTCGTTCCAACCCCTACATACCCGATCCTCTATCCATGATCATTATCTCGCACATGTAACGCTTACTCTGTCTGAAACATTCTCCAGAATCTACACCCTCTCCCAATCCTAGTAACCTTCCCCAGCCACGACAGCCTTCCTCTGTCTGTCACATTCTCCAGCACCTGCACTTCTCCCACTCACTGTGACATTCTGCAGCACCTCCACCCCGCCCATTCCTGTAACCTTCTCGAGCACTTACACCTAACCCTTTTCCTGTAACATTTTCCAACACCTGCTTCCCTCCCTTTTCATGTAACACCTCCCGCCCCTCCAGCGACCCACTATCCCTGTTAATTTGTTACGCACCTCCACCCAATGCCTCTCCCAGTATCATTCTGCTGCACCAACATGCGTCCCACTGCCTCTAACATTCTGCAGCAACACCGCCCATCTCTGTAACATTGTCCAGGACGGACACACATTCCCTTTCCCTGTAACATTCTCCTGCACCTACTACCATTCCCGATCCCTGCTACTTTTTCCAGGATCTACACATCACCTTATCACGGTATCATTCTCCAGAACCTGCACACATTCCTATCACTTTTACATTCTCCAACAGCTTCATCTCTCCTTTTCCATGTAACATTATTCAGCGACTTCATCTCTCCACATCCCTGTTGCATTCTCCAGCACCTCTACTCCTTGTTATAACAGGAACATTCGCCAGCCCCGCTTCCTCACCTTATTCCGGTTGCGTTCTCCAACACGTAATCCACCCTTATCTCTGTAAACAACTATCCCATCTGCATCACTCACCATTCCTGTAAGATCAGCAAATTGTACAACTACTGCCGATTGCTTTAACACTGTCTAGCACCTTCACCGACCCCCTGCCTGTAGCTTTCTCCAGCCTCGATACGCCCTCTATAACTGCAACTTTCAGCAGCACCTACGCCACAACGTTAACATTTGACATCTCCAAACCATACAGTCATTCTATATTCTGCCGCAAAACTCTTCCACAACTAAATCTCTCTCTATCTTTGTAACATTGCACAGCACGTTCACCACTCCATATTCTTGGAGAAAAATGTTCCAGCTACTACACTGCTGCCTATTAGATTAGATTACAGTGTGGAAACAGGCCCTTCGGCCCAACAAGTCCACTTCGACCCGCCGAAGCGAAACCCACCCATACCCCTACATTTACCCCTTACCTAACACTACAGTCAATTTAGTATGGGCAATTCACCTGACCCTGCACATTTTTTGGATGGTGGGAGGAAACCCAC
This sequence comes from Chiloscyllium plagiosum, assembly GCF_004010195.1. Lineage (NCBI taxonomy): Eukaryota > Metazoa > Chordata > Chondrichthyes > Orectolobiformes > Hemiscylliidae > Chiloscyllium > Chiloscyllium plagiosum. The sequence continues at coordinate 22,327 of NW_025211347.1, forward strand.
GCAGACACGGGGAGAACGTGCAAACTCCACACAGTCAGTCGCCTGGGCGGGAATTGAACCCGGGTCTCTGGCGCTGTGAGGCAGCAGTGCTAACCACTGTGCCACCGTGCCGCCCAACAAACGTCCCTATATTGCTGTAACACTCTCCATACCTACTACTACTTATTCATACAACATTCTCAAAAACATTCATCCACTCCCTATGCCTATAACATTCTCCAACCACTGCACAAATTACCAATCCCTGCAACGTTCTCTCGCACCCAAACACGCTGCCGTGTCTGTGATATTCTCCAGCACATGCAGCCACTCCCTATGCCTGCAATCCTCTCCAGCTCCGTCACAACCCACCCCCTATTTGTGAAACTTTCTCCAGAACCTCAACCGATCCCTTTACCCGTGACATTCTCCAGGAGCTTCACCCACTCACTGTTGCTGTAACATTCTCCAGCGCCACAACCTTTTCCTTTCCATGTGACATTCTACAGCACCAACAACTTTCCATATCCCTGTAATATTCTCCAGAACAATC
>NW_025211348.1:0-4764 GCF_004010195.1 Chiloscyllium plagiosum
GAAACTGGAGAGCGAGAGAGGGAGTAAGAGAGGAAGTAATCGTTGCAGTTCGCGCTACTTATCCAGAAGTAACTAGTTCATGTACTCAACAGGACATGGTTTTCTGGATTGCAACTGCTGGTAAAAGCATCGCACAATTCACAGAGTTTGGTTAATGAAGAACTTGCTTGCCCCAGGATTATGATAGATGAAACCCCATTTGATAATCATTGGACCAACTCTGACGTCTGCCGCATGCTTCAAGATGCCCTGAGTAGCTCTTGTGCCTCACACGTTTAATTGGCTCGTATAAATCTGCAGTATTTATTGGTGCTTGCCTCAGGATGTCCAGGCTTTAGTGAATTTAGCCAATGGGACACATTGGGCGACCATGAAAGACTTCATTGTGTTTTCCCCTGAGTCATCGAATACTGTAGAAGCACGAACAACTTGGCTTGAAACGTCATTAGAATTGAAACTCTCTAATTTTGACTGTTCTGGAACGTTAATGTTTCATGACAATTGGAATCACCAACATCTAAAAAAACTTAAATAGAAACAAAGTTGCCTGGGAGTGAGAGAGATCCCCTCAGGGCCGAGGCACTGAAACTTGCAGAGCAGTTAATTTTTTGTGGTTTAGAATAGATGCACATTTACTTATTGCTGATATAATATTTACGTTTTGTTCCCTGAAGCTCAAAATCCAGGCATATTGTTCTCATTGACTGTGACAGCAAGACTATCAATTGTTAACTCGACATATTTTTATGTTTTCATGAAGTTCAAGTCAGTTCAATATGGCAGGAGACGACATTACAATCTCAAAAACAATCACTTTCATTAGATTTTGCAACATTTGACACCAGTATAAACCTGCTCTCAACTCTCCCATAATTTCTGTTCCTGCCACTTATCGATGTCACCTCTGAAACCCCCAGGTGTTGGACCAATTAAAGGATTGAGTGAAGTGAGTGAAAGCTGTCACACTGTAACGCTTGGACTCGGGTACAGAATGATTCTGTTTTGGGATGAAAATATGTGTCTGCTGATTACTTAAAACTAATTGAAACCTAACATTGATGGAATCATTTCAGACTTTAACATTTGATCATTCGTGAAGGAATTTGCAGTGACCATCATATAACTAATTTAAAACTTGTTAAACTGCAAGTATGAGGATGGATGTAAATGTACCAAACCAACGATAATGTTTTCAGAAAATGATTCTAGCAGAATCCCTTTTTGTTTCCACGTAAGTTTTAGACTGTTTCATGGCATTTTTTTTGTGAAGTGTCAGTCATAGCTTTATTCTAAATCAATTTCCCTTCCTCACTGTGAATTTGAAATTTCATTTCAACATTAATTTGCGAATAATAAATCATCTGAAAAAGGTTAAGATACCGTTGTTCATATCTATGTCTTTGGATTAAGTTTTCATTTGTGTACAAGAAGCATTTTGACACTTTGTGAGCAGACATGACTTGGCTGATGCAGCTGAAATCATTCCACACCCCACAACGCAATGACTGAGCAATTACTGATCAGAACTGCTTCAGGAACCTCATCTGGGATTTACCTAACAATATAGAACCAAGTAATTATAATGGATTTCAGGATTGGAAACAGTGCGCATTTTATATTATCGAACTGGGCTTTTAATGAGTGAATTTCAATTTCATATTGAAGTCTCCGGACAAAAATCATACTAAAATGGAACAAAACTTGTCATTTAATAAACCATGTGCGATATGCACGTAATGGAACAATCCTGATACAATTCATGTCTGCAACACTAAGAAGACTTGAATCATTTTTGTGTTTTCAACATCTGTTTGTTTTTATAATTAATAGTGAAACGTGTCAGTCAGTGGCTCAGTCTCCATCTCTCATTAACATTTTGGCTATATCAGTCAATATTTAGAAAATCATTTGCATTTGTCCTGAATGAAATAATTAATGAAATTAATTGGCAAGATTGATTGATTTTATACCTTCATACAGTTTCAGTAATCGGTGCCATTTTCTCATGATCAGTTGAAAGCATGGCTGCCTTGATTAATGTTTACACCAGCTATCCCCCACAATAAATTGATCATTGTACATCCAATTGGCAACGGAAGTAGGCGATATAATGGGAAGTGTAAAAAAGAGTTGAAGCAAAAGCACTGTAAAAGAATCTAAGTGCTACTTGGGATCCTGAGCATACTAAATCTATTTAAGGATGGGATGACACCGATACGTATGGGGGAGGCGATGATATTCCAGGAAACCCAGTGAGCCCATAACATTTCCTGATAGTCCCCAGCACACCCCAGATTATAAACCTCCTTTCTCTGTGATAATGACCTTTCCAGTATCAGTAACCAGTTTCATTGCCAACATCATGAGAGTAAGCACCCTGAGACAGCTGTAACTGGGGCTGTCCCGAAATGCAGATTACTTTTATTGAACGAGGCCCCTGATGTCAAGCAGAAACCAGCTCAATTTGCTCAATATGTTCTAAGGATAGTATGGGTGTATAATGCGACTTCTCGAGACTGTCCACAGTTATGAGGATATGAAGGACAGATTCCCTGACAGAGATGATTAGCAGGATCACTTATTCCAGTTATCAGAAGGAGCGTTGCAACAACCTGTAAATACTCGTGAAGGACTGAAATACAATCTCAAACTTTGGGAGTCAGCAAGTGACTTTTGGGAGCGGTTTATTACCAGCCTCCACCACTTCCTCTGGCAGCTCTTTCCATACACGCATCACCCTCTGTGCGAAAAAGTGGTCCCGTAGGTCTCTTTTCTATCTTTCCCCTGTCAACCTAAACCGATGCCCTCTAGTTCTGGTCTTCCCGACCCCAGGGAAAAGACTTTGCCTATTTATTCTTTCCATGCCCCTCATAATCTTGTATACCTCTATAAGGTCACAAGTGGGAAATATCTACAAAAGTTCACCAAAACACTTCATAGTTTATATTCACAGGTACACCAAGCCAAAGAATGGGCACCTGGGAAAATTACAGCCTAATTGGGAAAGTCTGTGTCTTGTTCTGATCGTCACACACACACCAGTCAACATTCCAGGAAGACTCGAGTGGATGCATGGAATTCGATTCGAGAGAGCAACGTCTCAGAGGGAACCATGCTCCTTGTGGGACTTGTGGGGTTCCCCGGGCTTGTGGCTGGATCCTGGGGCAGGAATATTCTACAAGTGCACATTAACCTTGAAGGTTTTGTACTTCTCCCGGTCGCTGTTAGTTTCATTAAGCAGTGTTGTGCGCGCTTTGTCGCACTTCTGCTCTCCATCCCATGGTCAGAATCCCCCTGCGCTGGCAGTGGTGCTGAGCCTTCGATCCCATCCCAAACAGCGGTGACACCTCATATTCTGGGGTCTACCTTTCCGATTCCGAACCTCCACCTCCAGACAAGCTCCTGGCTCTCGCTATTTTGCCCCGTTTGCTGATGATCCTCACCTGCTTCTTTGATTGTTAAAAGAAAATGGAGGTTTGTGGAAGCCATTTTCTTGGCCGTGGTTACCGTCCTGGTTAAGAAACCATTTTTCTTAATTACCCCTTACGCCAGTAGACAATTTCCTTGGCATGTTAGCTCTGCCTTTCTCAAAGCCCACTCGCATGGCTCTCATTTTATGTAATGTTAATGTTTAACTTACCTGTTCAAGGCGCCAGAGTTTGCCTCCTCAATGTTTCCTCACTGTGATGTATTGCTATAGCCTGTAGCTTAGTTGCTGAAGCGTGCTTCACCCCGTCAATTACTCAATCATATGTTGGTAATGTATGCTGTTGATCTAATTTAGGACATCTGTCCTACATTTGTTGCAAATCCCTGCAACAAACGTGAGGTGATAACCTTCACTCCTGTCCACTTGTGTAATGTATGAAACCAATAAGGGATTACCCCGAGAGCTGACCTCTGAATCGGTACCTTCTTTAACCATCCTGACACATTGTAATTAATGGTCAGCCTCTGTCTCAGCCCATGTTTTTCTTTATAAACCTGCAACTTTCTGCTGTACTTGCAGGATTATAAAGAATCTGCCGAGCTTTACTTGGGACGGTGGTCTCCAATTGATGCAACATGTAAAAACCTGTTAATGTTCAAGTGCTACCTCCGTAAATTTTCTTCCACAGGGACAAAAGTCAAATCACATTTTGTGTGCGTACTGGCGAATTGATTCGATCAAACATTTTCGGTATATGATCCAACAAATTGATAGTGCCGAATTTGTGACCACATTTTCTCTTTCTTTAAATCATTAACATGCGTCTTTGAAGTGACAGGTGCCTTAACTAATCATTGGAGTGAAACTTCATTGCAGGTCCTGGAATTGAGAAAAAAGATCCAAATTCCAATCCGTGGCTGAGCATTTCAGTGACTCACCAAAGGTTAAGCCTGTACAATTTGTTGCAGTCAATGTATTCAGTCCAACATCGCTCACTCTTCCGTGTCTGTGATAAATCGCACTGTTGTGATGGGAAACCTGCCCTCAGTGACTTCTTATTTGACTCGACATCTACTGAGCATGTGTTTGTGTTGTGGCTGAATGTGAGTGTACGTTTATTACTGCGTTGAATCATAGTGACTCGGCATTTGCTGAGTGCATTGCTCCCTGCATGTCTCTGTGTTGCTGTGTGTACGTTTGCTTGCATATTTATATATGGGTTGAAAGGTGGGTAAATGTTTGCATGTATGGTAAAGTAGCTTTGCTTGTGAGTGTAAATATGCGTTTCATATTTATAGATGTTCCAATCTTTGCACGTATCAGTATTCGGTGTG
>NW_025211348.1:6357-13296 GCF_004010195.1 Chiloscyllium plagiosum
GTCTTGTCCAGACTTTGCTGGAACCAATTCCTGCACAGGATCTTTTGATCGAAAAACAACCCACATTGAACGTCAAGCATGAACTCCCGAATATAGAAAAGCCTGTTTGTTATTTTTTTTTCCTTTTAACACTTGCTGTTGCACATCGTCTAAATCTCAAATTTAGCTTGTAGTTACTGAGGTTCGGAGGCACGAGGAGATGCTGCAAGTGTATAGTATTCTATTGCGAATATGCTTGCAGTATTGCGGTAGTTCTGGTTACCACATTGTAGGCTGGATGTGGAAACTTTGGAAATGATTCGGAGGAGATTTACCAGGATGTTGTCTGGTGTAGACGGACGGTGTTACGAGGAAACGCTGAGAATTAGGCTGCTTCTGTTCTGTAGAAGACGTTTGAGATGTGACTCAATTGAGACGTATAAGATAATCAAAAGGTTATATCGGGTGGAGGGTGAGAGCCTTCTTCATGGAATGGCGATGCCTAGAATGAGGGGTGTAGATATAACTTGTGTGTTGTTAGATATTGCACAGATGTCAGAGATACTTTCTTTACTCAGAGAGTACTAAGAGCGTGAAATGGCCTATCTGCAACAGTAATATACTGGCCAGGTTTAACGGCATTTAAATGATCATTGGAGAAACATGGATGAAAATGGGATAGTACATTTAAAATGGACTTCAGATTAGCTTTGCAGGTCGCTGCAGCATCGGCAGTCGAAGGGTCTGTCATCTATGTTCTACGTGCTAACCCAAGAAAGATAAGGAGTAGAAGTAGACCAAGTGGCCCCCTCGAGCCTGATTCACAATTCAATAAGATCACAGCTGATCTTTCCGGGGTTCTAATCAACTTCCCTGCCACCTCGCAAAAAGCCTGAATTTCTGAATTGTTCAAATATTGATCTAACTTTGTCTTACATGCATACAATTTGATGGACTCAACTGATTCAGATGCATGGAAACTTACAGATTCTCAATCCTTTGGGCAATTAATCACTTCTTCAACACAGTCGCAAATATTCATCCCTTTATTTTGAAGACATATCACTTCGTAGAAATCACCTCTCTGCTTCTCCATTAACTATTGCCCTATTCCCTTCATAATTTTAGATGTGGCGATAAGATTTCCCCCATTGTTCTAAATTCGAATGAGTATCGTCTCAGCGACTCAGTCTGTGCTCAGAAGCCAACGCTCTTGACTCCAAAATCAATTTAGTGAAACTCATCCACGTCCTGAACAGTGCTGTTACATTATTTATCAAGTAAGAAAAATATGCATAATTCTCCAGGTGAAAATGCATGTGATAAAGCTACAGCATAACTTGCAGGGTTTTGTTTGGAAATCGATCCCTCTCGCAGTACTCTCACTTAGATCCCTCTCTCCGCCCCCACCCCAGTCTGACCTATCACCCTCACCTTGACCTCTTTCCACCTATCACATTTCTGACGCCACTCCCCCAAGTCCCTCCTCCCTACCTTTTATCTTAGCCTGCTGGACAAACTTTCCTCATTCCTGAAGAAGGGCTTATGTCCAAAACGTCGATTCTCCTGTTTCCTGGATGCTGCCTGACCTGCTGCGCTTTTCCAGCAACACATTTTCAGCTCTTATCTCCAGCATCTGCAGTCCTCACTTTCTCCTCAAGAGCTTCATAGTCCATCTTGTTTACTGCTGTACCTCCATCCTCCTTTGTCCACTTAAAACAGATTTGAAGTGGTCATGTAACAAACTATCAAGTTCTACAGCTTCATAAACGGGTTGTCCGCTTGGGTTCTCATGGGCGCTAATTGTTCCTGGTTGTTCTGTTCCGCTTGACGTATGTGCAGAATACCTTGGCATTCTTGTGAACTTTGACTGCTTGCACTTGTCCATGCTCCGATGATCGTCAGTCGCCACTGTGTGAATTTTCACTGCCATCACCTCTGATATTTTTGAATCTCGAGAGAACAGAATTTCCACATTAGATAATTTTGTCTGTATGAAGATAGACATGAAAGTGACTGTTTCGTTTCGCTGAAATTTTGCAATTCTCTGCGAAAATAATGACGTAATCCGATATTCACTGTTCCATATTTGCCCGTCTTCACTTTTTTTTCAAATATCGATGGAAGCCTTTGGTCGACAAATTGTTTGTTGCTGGTTGAATTCTTCTTCTGGTCCAAATCAGAGCAATGATCGTCCTTTGCTGGGACCGAAATGTCTTCAAATCCAGGATTTCCTCAAAACCTGGCATTTGTGTGAGCCACTTCCTTTGATCTAATGCAATCTTTAACTTATATTGTTAAATATCGTTTAGCCATCTTACCATTTTGTTGTTTGCACTGATGTGGGTATATGTGTATTGTTCGTATTACACTGTTCATTTTAAAAAGCCAGTGTTTACCTGTCATTAATTTTTGTAAATCCTTTCCATGTACTATTGCCATTTACAGGAGTCGATGTGCCTCACACAACATCATAGCTTGCATGACACGAGTTTATAACCGTAAATTCAAACAAAAACAAATGTTGTGTTTTTAAAGTGTCTATTAAAAATCATATGTTGTGATCGCTATTCCCAAAATGTATTCCAACCCAAAGGTTTTCAATTAGCTACTCTGAATATGCAGCACCCAATTCCAAAATAGCCTCTTCTCTAAATAAGTGTCAACATCTTGTTAATTCAAAACAAAGCACACACGCTCAAGAATTCCATTTCTCCCAGAACGGGCATTCGCTTGGATTAGCTCAGCTCAGCTGTAATTTGAAGCTGTCCGTTATTCATGCAGGACCGACAAACCTGTTCATCTAATTTCCTGATTTATGACTTACTCAAAATTTGCATTGCATTTTTCAGTTTGATGTATCACTTCAAACAATAGTTAATTCATATTGTTGTTTCTCAGCAACACTTGAGCAGATTCTGTGTTGCCACTGATCTACAGTAACTTGATGAGATCATACCTGGAGGAGTGTGCAGTTTAGTTTTCCTCACAGAGGAAAGGATATTGTAACATTGGAAGCAGCTCAGAGATGGGTCCCTCAACTGATTCCTGCAATGATGGCGTTCACCTATAAGGAAGAGATTATCAGGTTGATCCATTACAAATTCGAGGTTACAAGAGTGAAACATGGTCTTCGTTATGTTTTCCATTTTGTCTCTGCTTCACCCATCCCCCACATATTTTGTCACATAGCACTGGCAACAGCCTGCGTCATTCACGGCTCCTAATCTACCTTCGATCTCTCCATGCACTATCATTATCACCTTTGCATCTGGAGCCCTGACTCACCATCTCTCAGCCTGGTGTAAACAGCTCCCTAATTCTCCCCCTTTTTTATCTTTAACAAAGGATCAGTTCGACTCGAAACGTCAGCTCTTTTCTCTCCTTGCAGATGGTGCCAGACCTGCTGAGACTTTCCAGCATTTTCTCTTTTGGTTTCAGATTCCAGCACCCGCAGTAATTTTATTTTATTAATGGCTCTATGATATTGCTGGTGTCATGATAACTCCAGCTTCGATGCATGAGAGGTGGGCAAGCGAATGAATTGCCTCTGGAAGTCGCGTGACAAGTATTAACAGAGATCAAGGAAAATAACATGAACGAATCTTTGATTTGAATTGAAGCCTGAACTCTGGTTCTGCTCCGAGACTGTGCCAGGTCTACTTAATACTGCATATATTTCATGCTTTGCATTTGTTTGTGAAAACAATTAAGACTGATTGATTCGCTGCAGACAACATCCAGCAGTGATCATGGGTACGGCGATCAAGTCGTGTGTCTATCCCTGTCAAATGTTTTATTGCGCAGGTTTGGTGGAGCACGTTGTTTGGAAAAAATAACAACGCAGCTGAGATCCGGCATAGGACCAGCGGGTTGATGTTCCATGACAGCGATGGTCGTCTTTCGAATGAATACACATCTCAACCGACCATGTGACAAGTTCTTGCAGACGGTGAAAATAAAAGCCACGGCGAACACTGACACAGCCCTGCTAACGACGGAAATGCCTTACCTGGTCAGTGCGGGATTGAACCCACGACCTTGGCGTTATCAGCACCACGCTCTCACCAGCTGAGCTCACCGACCAACGCAGCACACATGGCCAAACCAAATGCCTATATTGCCGGTGCTCACAACCACGGCGGCTGTTCATTTTCTGCTTCATGTCGATCGCACGATAGTCTAAAGTATTTCCTTTCGTTGCAAAGCTTTTCAACGAAAAAAAAAGCATTTACTTTTCCGGACGCGCATACTCGACTTAACCATTTGCTCTGATATTCAAAATGAAGCACAATGTCCGGACGCGTGCAATTTCAATCCCAATGCCACCAGCTCAGCTGCAGCTTGTCATGTTGAAAAATATCGTCTGTCGAAACGTACCTTCAACGATCGCTCACTGTTCTTCTGGATACTCACAGACTTTTGGAGTCAGCGTTATGTGCTGCTGATAAACTGCTACGAACCTTATGCCAAATGCATTTGAATTGAAATCTAACAGTGGGATTTTTTCTGCTCCCGAACGACGCAGTTGCTTTGGTGTCAGCAACAGCCCAGACGCCAATTGCACGTTTTGCTCAATCACTCATGTTGCTAATTCAATCTTCGTTTGACAGCATATTTAGCAAGTTATCACGCCTTCCTGCAGCGGTCGTCAGTGACAGATCAGATGCTAAGATGATTGCTTCAGACAGCATGCTACATCCTCCATTTGAAAATGGAAAAGGTGCAAACGGTTGCAGGCTGAACACACACTCACTATATTGCCTGGCGTGTCAGAGGCTGGGAGCGGAGCTTATGGAGGCTTTTCAATCATGAGGGGCATGAATCGGGTAAATAGACAAGTTTCTTTCGCTCAGGTGTGGCAGTGCAGAACTAGAGGGTATAAATCAGGTGTGGGAGTACGAGAATTGGAAAGGCAGTGATGGGCAATGGCTGCGCAGAGGGTGGTGCGTTTCTGGAACAAGTTGCCAGACGAGCTGGTGATGGATGGTAAAATTCCAATACTTTTAAGGAATCTGGACGTGTATTTGAATAGGCAGGGTTTAGAGAGACATGGGACAAATGCATGCAATCGCGGCTGGATCAATTGAAGATATCTGTTCGGAATGGACGAGTTCGACCGAAGACTGTGTTTTCAGTGCTGTCCATATCTAATGAGCTCGATGATAGTGCAGGTGAAATGATAAAAAAGATAAATAAAATCAATGAAGTAAAATTGTCTCAAGTTGTTGAATTCAAACAACTTCAGGTAATTTTATTTCAATTATTTTATTTATCTTTTTAATTTTTTGCTTCATCTCGATCGCACCATATTCTGAAGTATTTCATTTCGTTGCAAAGCTTTTCAACAAAAAAAAGCATTTACTTTTCCGAACGCCCATACTCGAGTTAACCATTTGCTCTGCTATCCAAAATTAAGCACAATGTCCGGACGCATGCAATTTTAATCGCAATGCCACCAGCTCAGCTGCAGCTTGTCATATTGACAAATATCGTCTGGAGAAACGTACCTTCACCGATCGCTCACTGTTCTTCTGGATACTCACAGACCTTTGGAGTCAGGGTTATGTGCTGCTGATAAACTGCTACGAACCTTATGCCAAATGCATTTGAATTGCAATCTAACAGTGAGATTCTTTCTGCTCCCGAACGACGCATTTGCTTTGGTGTTGCTTTGGGCGGCACGATGGCACAGTGGTTAGCACTGCTGCCTCACAGCGCTAGAGATTCCCGCCTCAGGCGACTGACTGTGTGGAGTTTGCACGTTCTCCCCGTGTCTGCGTGGGTTTCCTCCGGGTGCTCCGGTTTCCTCCCACAGTCCAAAGATGTGCAGGTCAGGTGAATTGGCTATGCTAAATTGCCCGAAGTGTTAGGTAAGGGGTATGGGTGGGTTGCGCTTCGGCGGGTCGGCGTGGACTTGTTGGGCCGAAGGGCCTGTTTCCACACTGTAATGTAATCTAATCTAGAACAGCTCAGAACTCAATTGCACGTTTTGCTCAATGACTCATGTTGCTTATGAAATCTTCGTTTGTCAGCATATTTAGCAAGTTATCACGCCTTCCTGCAGCGTTTGTCAGCGACAGGTCAGCTGATAAGATGATTGCTTCAGACAGCATGCTACATCCTACATTTGAAAATGGAAAAGGTGCAAACGTTTACAGGCTGAACACTCTCTCACTATTTTGCCTGGCGCTTCAGAGGCTCGGAGCTGATCTTACGGAGGTTTTTCAATCATGAGGGTCATGAATCGGGTGAATAGACAAATTCCTTTCGCTCAGGTGGTGCAGTGCAGAACTAGAGGGTCTAAATCTGGTGTGGGAGGGTGAGAATTCGAAAGGCAGTGAGCGGCAACGGCTTCACCCAGAGGCTGGTGCGTTTCTGGAATAAGTTGCCAGACGAGCTGGNNNNGCAGAACCAGAGGGTATAAATCTGTTGTGGGAGGGTGAGAATTCGAAAGGCAGTGAGGGGCAACGGCTGCACGCAGAGGCTGGTGCGTTTCTGGAATAAGTTGCCAGACGAGCTAGTGATGGATGGTATAATTCCAATACATTTAAGAAATCTGGACGTGTATTTGAATAGGAAGGGTTTGGAGAGACATGGGACAAGGGCATGCAATCGCGGCTGGATCAGTTGAGGATATCTGTTCGGAATGGACACATTCGACCGAAGACGGTGTTTTCAGTGCTGTTCATATCTAATGGCTCTATGTTAGTGCAGGTGAAATGATAGTTCCTGCAGGTGAAATGCAGGAACTTGTCTAGTTACCCGATTGGAATTATACCACCCATCACCAGCTCGTCTGGCAACTTATTCCAGAAACGCACCAGCCTCTGGGTGAAGCCGTTGCCGCTCACTGCCTTTCGAATTCTCACCCTCCCACACCAGATTTAGACCCTCTAGTTCTGCACTGCACCACCTGAGCGAAAGGAATTTGTCTATTTACCCGATTCATGCCCCTCA
>NW_025211348.1:14154-22860 GCF_004010195.1 Chiloscyllium plagiosum
TGGCTGCACGCAGAGGGTGGTGTGTTTGTGGAATAAGTTGCCAGACAAGCAGGTGATGGATGGTATAATTCCAATACTTTTAAGGAATCTTAACGTGTATTTGAATAGGAAGGGTTTGGAGAGACATGGGTCAAGTGCATGCAATCGCGGTTGGATCAATTGAAGATATCTGTTTGGAATGGACGACTTGGACCGAAGTCTCTGGTTTCCATGCTGTCGATATCTAATGGCTCTATGATAGTGTTGCACACATTGCTACCAGGTGAGATGTTAATTTGGTAACTCCAGAGTCGATGCATGAAGTTTAGCAAGCGAATTCATTCCCCTGGAGTTCATGTGAAATCTGTTGATAGAAATCCTGCAAATAAAGTGAATAAATCTTTGATTTGTGTTGAACCCAGAGCGCTGTTTCTAGTCCGAGTCTGTGCCAGGTCTGCTTCATACTGCATACATTTCATGTTTTGCATTTGAATTGTCCTAACTCTGTTTTCCAAATCTATCTCATGCCCCCTTTTTTCCTTTCTGATTTCCTTCTTCAGTGTACTCCGACTGCCTTTGTCCATATCCAAGGATTCATTCGATCTATCTGTCTATACCTGACGTATGCTACCTTCGCTTTGATAACCAAACTCTCGATTTCTCTAATCATCTAGCTTACCCTACACCTAACAACCATTCTTCCCAACCTGCCAGGAATATGCTGTCTCTGGACTCTCGCTATCTCATTTTTGATGGCTTCCCATTTTCCAGCCATTGAAAGTTCGTGCCTAATACCGCCATAATTAGCCTTCCTCCAGTTTACAACTTCAACTCTTATAACTGGCCTCCCCTTTTCCACCACTATTTTAAAGCTAATAATATTATGCTTGCTGTCCCCAAAGTGCTCCCACACTGAAATCCTAGTCGCTTGCCCTGCCTTATTTCCCAAGAGTAGTTCAAGTTTTGCACCTTCTGTAATACGTGCATCCACATATTTAATAAAAAAAAATTCTTATACACACATAACAAATTCCTCTCCATTTAAACCATTAACACTATGACAGACCCAATCTACGTTTGGAAAGTTAAAATCCCCAATCATAACTTTCCTATTATTCTTACAGATAACTGATAACTTCTAACAAATCTGTTTCTCAATTTCCCTCTGACGATTAGTGTCTCTGTGCGTCTCAGTGCCGCTGTGTGTGTAAGCCTTACTTCATCAGTCTAATTTCCCATTCTGTCTATCTCTCTGTCTCCTGTCTGTAATAAGGTTGTTCCTATTTCCATAGACTTCCCAAATGCTAAGTGTCTCGTCCATCACCTCATTGATGATGGGTTGTCTTCCAGAGGAACAAACGTTGATGGAGGCCTGGAGTTTTCAATAAATCCTGCCGCGAGTTAAGGTCACACACTGTGAACAGAGCAGAGATCAATGGGAGAGCTCCAAACATCGGCTAACATAGTGTGGGATAGATATATTTTTGGAGGTGGAGCAGAGTACAGCCACAGTCCAAGCTTAATCACCACCCCTAATTTAATGTATGTTATAGCAAGACAGTATAAGGAGTTCACAGTCATCAATGCAGTCCTGTACTGTCTTCGTGAGCATCAGTGCAACACAGGTGAAAACAGCGTTCCCAAGAGACGGTGGCAATGCTTCCTGGGATCCTTCTGTTCTGTGTTGCCTCTCTGAAACTATATCTGTGTCACATTTTGTCGACCAGTGTCTTCAATCATTCGAACTCCTATAACATTTACTATCTTTGTAACCTTCTCGTATCTCTCTTATTCCTCCACATATTTGAAACGTACTCGTATCTCTCTTATTCCTCCACATATTTGAAACGTACTCCAAAGCAGACTACCATCCCCATCTCAGTAAATTGTGATTGTCTCCATAGCATGGCTTATCTCGGTAGCCTTCTCTTCCAGTAAATGGACCAGAAGCAGACCATTCTATCCATCTCGTCCATGTGAACCAGGTTTCGTAAACTGAATAAGTCGTATTTGCCTGCATTTGGCCCATATCTCTTCAAACCTTCTCCACTCCATATACCTGCCCAAATGTCTCTCCCATGCTTTAATTGTACTTGTTTCTAACATTTCCTCTGGCTGTTCGTTCCATATATAGAAGATGGAGAATAGAACATTGAACAATGCAGTGCAATTCAGGCCCTTCGGTCCTCGATGTTACGCGAAACTGTCAAACTAATCTGAAGCCCAATCTGCCCTGTTGTTTTCCATTTTAATCCATATGTCTGTCCAATGACCATTTAAGTGTCCTTAAAAAAATTGCCACTGTTGCGGGCAGTCCATTCCACGACGCTACTATGCTCTGAGTAAATAAACTACCTCTGACATCTATCCTATTTCTATCACGCCCAGAACCTAAAGCTATGTCCCTCATGCGAGCCACCACCATCCGAGGAAAAAGGATCTCATTTTCCACCCTATCTAACACTCTGATAATCTGATATGTTTCAATTAAGACTCCTCTCAACCTTCTCCTCTCGAATAACAACAGCCTCAAGTCCCCCAGCCTTCCCTCATAAGACCGTCCCTCCATACCAGTAAACAACAGCCTCAAGTCCCCCAGCCTTCCCTCATAAGACCGTCCCTCCATACCAGTAAACATCCCAGTAAATATCCTGTGAACCGTTTCCAAAGCATCCACATCCTTCCTATAATGTGGTGACCAGAACTAAGTGGAATACTCCAACACCGGCCGCACCAGAGATTTGCACAACTGCAGCATGCCCTCATGGCTCCGAAACTCAATTCCTGTATTAATAAAAACTAAAACATTGTATGTCTTCTTCACAACTTTATCAACCTGGTTGACAACTTTCTGGGATCTATGTGCATGGACACCGACATCTCTCTGTCTATCTACACTACCAAGACACTTTCCACGAGCCGAGTCCTCTGCATTCTTGTTACTCCTTCCGAAGTGAATCACCTCACAGTTTTCCACATTAAACTCCATTTTCCTAATCTCAGCCCAGCTCTGCAGCTTATCTATGTCCTCCTCGAACCAACAACATCCTTTGACACTATCCACAACTCTACCGACCTTTGTGCCATCCGCAAATTAACTAAACCATCCTTCTAGACACTCATCCCAGTCATTCATAAAAATCACAAACACCTGTGGCCCCAAGTGAGATCCTTGTGGTGCAACACGAGTTACTGTACTCCAGGATGAACATTTCCACTCAACCACAACCCTTAGTCTTCTTTCAGCTAGCTAATTTCCGACCCAAACCGCTAAATCATCTTTAATCCCATGCCTTCATATTTTTTGCAACAGCCCACTGAGGGGAACTTTATCAAACGCCTTACTGAAATCCATGTTCATCACATCAACCGCTTTACCCTCATCCACTTGTTTCATCGCCTTCTCAAAAAACTTAATAAGTTTCGTGAGGCATGATGTACACTTTACAAAACCGTGTTGACCACCCCTAACTCACATATTGTTTTCTCAATCGTTATAAATTATATCTTACAACTCTTTCCAACACTTTACGCACAACCGAAGTAATGCTCACTGGCAATTGCTAGAGTTGTCTCAACTCCCATTTTTGAACAATGGAGCAACATTTGCCACCTCCAGCTTTCAGCCACCATTCCTGTAGACAATGACAAAATAATTAGATTACAAAGTGAAAACAGACCCTTCGGCCCAACATGTCCACACCGACGCGCAACCCACCCATACCCCTTACCTAACACTACAGGCAATTTAGCATGGCCAATTCACCTAACCTGCATATCTTTGGACTGAGGGAAGAAATCGGAGCACCCGGAGGAAACCCACGCAGACACGGGGAAAACGTGCAAACTCCACACAGTCAGTCGCCTGAGGCGGGAATTGAACCCAGGTCTATGGCGCTGTGAAGTTCTGCAATCACCTTCCTGGATTCCCAGCGAATTCTCGGATAAAAGCCATCTGCCCCAGGGGTCTTATCTCCTTTCACACGTTCGAAAATTGCTAACAACACCTCGTTGTGAACCTTAATCCAATCTAGTCTGGTAGCCCATATCTCAATATTCTCCTCATTAACATTGTCATTTTCCATTATGAATGCTGATGAAAAATATTCACATCGTGCTTCAACTATCTACTCTTACTCCACACACACTTCTACTATTATCCTTGATTGGACCTAATCTTACTCGAGTCATTATTTTATTCCTGATATACCTTACGGGTATTCCTTGATACTATCCACCAATGAATTCCCATGTCCCCTCCTGGCTCTCCTGAGCTCTCGCTTTTGGTCTTTCCTCGTTAACCTTCATTTCTCACGCACCCTAACTGAGGCATCACATCTCATCCTAACATAAGCCTTCTTCTTCCCCTTGACAAGAGATTCAACTTCTTTAGTAAAACATGGTTCCTTCACTCGACAACCTCCTCCCTGCCTGAAAGGTACATACCTATCAAGGACGCGCAGTAGCTGTTCCTCGAATTAGCTTCGCATGTCAATTGTGCTAAGCCTGACAGTTTCCTTCCACATCCTTGGCATCCTAAATCTTGCCTAATCACATCATAATTGCATTTCCCCCAGCTATATCTCATGCCCTGCATTATATACACATCCGTTTCCAGCGCTAAAGTAAACATAACCGAATTGTGGGGATTATCAACAAAGTGCTCACCAACTTTCAAATCTCACAACTGGCCGGACTCATTCCGCAGTTCCAAATTCAATGTGTCCTCGACCCTTATTGGCCTGTCGACATATTGTGTCAGGAATGATGAAATACAAACAAACTGGAAATGCAACCTACACAGAAAAACTATGGAACCGGAAGAGATTGCAGTCGAAGCTCAGAATACAAAGGCACTGCAACCCCAAACGCTCATTGATACAGTTTCTCGAAATTAATTTTGACGTGGTTTTTTACTATTCGGCTCAGATCTGTGATCTGGACCAATGTTTCTCTGTCAAACCTATGTCGCTTAGGGAAAAATGTCTGCTGGAAGGCAACGACAAAAATCAGTTGAAATAATGTGTTATAGATTCAAGTTAAAGCTCTACTATCTCTTCCCTTGGGCTTCTTGCATCTTTTCAAAACGTGGCAACTGATTTTGGTGATCAGGTATCGGTGATAGAGCATAGAACATTACAGCGCAGTACATGCCCTTTGACCCTCGATGTTGCGCCGCCCTGTCATACTAATCTGAAGGCCATCCCACTTACACTATTCCATGCACGTCCATATGCCTGACCAATGACGACTTAAATGCACTTAATCTTGCTGAATCTAGTACCGTTGCAGGCAAAGCATTCCATACCCTTCCTACTCTCTGAGTAAAGAAGCTACCTCTGACATCTGTCTTTACCTATCTCCCCTCACTTTAAAGTTGTGTCCCCTCGTGTTTGCCGGTCCCATACTTGGAAAAAGGAAGTATTAATATTAGATTGGATGAAATCGTGGAAGTGGTTCCTCTCTTCCCATTTATTTCCTCTTGTATTGGCTTTCACCTGTTAAATATCATCCCACTGTTTTAATAAAAAGCCAATGCGTGTGGGATCTTCTTAGTGCTGTCCAGATGATAGCCCTGCTTCTGCTCACTTGCAACTTCATGCTGATACCTGCTTCTCAAAATATCTGAATATGTGGTCACTTAACGGTCAAGGATCTGAGCAGGTTACAAAATAGTATGACAAACTCTTCAACTGCTGCAAACCAAGGGTGCCACTTTCACTATTCAGAATAACACTTAATATTTCCGCTTGTCCACAATTTCTCGAAGTGATAATACTTTTACTAGCCTTGTTACTTTAAATAATTGTGTGTTGTGTCTCTGTGCATGTGGTTTGTTTCTATTTATTTCTGTCCCTCAGTGGCTTGCAATTCTTGCTGTATCGCCCCCAAGTCAATGTAACGCTGCCATTCTTCCCTCTCCACATGGGCTTTGTTGCTGGTTTTCCTCTGAGATCAGTGCAAAACTCTCCAAGTTAATTGTAAGCCCTATACGTTTTTGTTATGTTTCACCCCTGCAATCTGGGGTGCTGCTAAGAAATGTGAGTATTGATGGAAAAAAATTGAAACCTTTACTGATCAGGATATTTTCAACGGTAGCAACACAAAGGTCGAAAACGTTCAAACTACATCGGCAATGAGTGCTGATTGTAAAAAGCACAGAGAATGGACGAGAACTACCAAGCCTTGTGGTTTGTTTTGATTCAACCAATCGACAGTTTCCATTCTCAGTTTTATTTGGCTGGACAATGCCTTGACTAATCAGTCAACCTGCCCTTTTAAAATTTAACTGTGTTAAGCTGTCAATTGCCCTTCAGTCATGATGCACTTTCCGATCCATCAGAACTCTTTTCTTGTACAGTGTAAAATATTGTTCCCCTTTATGTCGATATTCCTGCAGCTTTCCTTATGAAAGTAAGATTTAAAAAAAAACTAGAAAAATATTTTTGCTATTTTAAGGCAATACTCAATGTTTGTATTTGAATATCGGAACACTTTGCAAATGGAATATCCAACATACAGCTGATATGAGTAAAACGGAATCTGTGTTTAGGACTCGAAATGGTTTAACCCCCTGAAAAATCTATCCTGTTCTTAGATATCCGCTTTGACCATTGCATCAGTCTGGATGTTGGAAGATAATTTTCGCAACTTGATCATTTCTGTTAACTGCTGTTTAATACATTGCTGAAACTTTGGAAATTGCACTTAATTCCATTCATAAAACGACGACATTTTGGTGAAATCATGAGATATGCACAATGCAAAAGCAATCGTCATTTAAAGTTGCTTGGACAAGGCTGGTAAACTTAAATTTGTATTTATCGAGAAAAGACTGAAATCTTAAGTGGCTCACTGCCATCTAATGTTTTAAATTTAGAATGTATATCTTCAAATTCTTCATAGCCATGCTCCACGCACCGTCTTCTACCTTTTATATAAAAACTCTGTTCTTTGGTTCTCTAATTGTTGTATTTCTTCCTTTTGTCCATGTTGATGACCGAGCCCCCTTAATTGGCTTTATTCTATTGATCACTTCCTCAGATGACCTCTGGAACTCATTCGCTCTTTTTGAAAGCCTGCTTAAAAACCCTGTTTCACGTGTCTGGTCATCTATCCTAACTCTTCTGGTACATGCCACGAACTTTCTCCTGTTTGGCAATCAGTACATCATTTCCCGTTAAAGCGCCTCATAAATATGAGAATTTAATGCCCACTTTGGCAGATTTAATTCATGCTAATTGGAATGTGTCTGCGAAGCCTCTAGCTAAACTGAAGCAGGAAACAGCTTCAACCTGTGCACACATCGTATCCTAAAATATTGCTGCTTCTCATTACCTTTTCAAATGCACTGATCCATTCGAAATTGTGTATGAGACATTGACATTCAAAGAAAACTGTTTCTGATGGATGGAAGAGGTTGTTTCTGCACTTCTTCCATTTTTATTGATCTCAGCCCAAGTCACAGTTCCGAATTTCAGAGTAAGTCAAGACTGTTTTTGTTGAACTTTATCAATTCTGACCAGTTTGCCACACTTCCATGTTGTTGTATATTGGAAGCAGGTTTAAACTAATCAGACTGGGTTATATCATACCTGTAGGGACATGCTGCAAGATCATTAGGTGGATAATAGGTTGTAAAATTTCAAGGGATGGCAAGAGTCAAGATTAGAGTGGTGCTGGAAAAGTACACCAGGTAAGGTAACATCGGAGAAGCGGGAAAATCGAAGCTTTGGCAAGAGCCCTTCATCAGGAATGGTCAAGGCTGCTCATCAGATGCCGCCTGATCTGCTCTGTTTTTCCGGAATCACTCTAATCTTGACTCTAATCTCCGGCGACTGCAGTCCACACTTTCACCTAAGGGAAGGAAGGAGTTGCAGTACCTCTTATCTTTCCATTTAAATGGTATTTTATTGATTTCAAAACAGGGAAAGGATGGCCACTCAGTTGGACAGTGTGGAGTCTGTTCCCACTAATGCTCGCATTTTATCAGTAGTAGGTGGATCCTGCATTGTGTGGGATACCACATCCCGAATGCTAGAGGAACGCCTGCAGACTCAGGATGTTCCACCTAAAAAAGATCAAACAGCTAACAGCAGCGTATCCCAACTGCATACTGGAACAGCCTCCCGTCTACGGTCGCGATCATTTCTGGAACTGGAAATCCAAACAAACGAGTAGAAAAGGCCTTGGGAGGCGGAGTGTACAAAATGTTGCCAGGGTTCGCTTGGCAGATTCTACTGAGGCCATTAATGATTCATTTAACATGCCCCCAGTTGGCGCACAGACCTTCACCGAGTGGGAGTGTTGTGAACAAAGCTTTTTCAGTTCTCTCATCCTAAAACTGATGAGTGGCCATGCGAGAAAAAATATTCACGTTCAGTGCTGCGCACTTGAGACTTTTTGTGTGTATTTGTGTGAAAAAAATTATAATTCCTCTCTATGTTGTCAATACTCAATTCATTTCATACAATGGTGATTTATTGTTTATTCATTTGTGGGACTTGGCCGTCGCTGGCTAGCCAGAATTGATAGTCCATCCCTATTTGCCCTTGAGAAGTTTGTGGTGAGCTGCCTTCTTGAATTTCTGCAGTCCACTTACTGTGGGTTGACCCATAATGCCAGGAGAGAGGGAATTTCAATGTTTTGATCCAACGATGTGAGGGAATGGGGATATATCTCCAATCGGGATGTTGAGTGGCTTGGAGGGGACTTGCAGGTGGTTGT
>NW_025211349.1:0-992 GCF_004010195.1 Chiloscyllium plagiosum
AAGGCAGCTGAAACCACCACCCTTGTTCACAAAAGTCTTACACACATCAAAACATTCACATCCACCCTTTCATCACTCAGCATCCAAAGTTGGATCCAGTTGCAGGAATCAGTTAAATTCAACAACAGTTTGTTGACGCCCTGAGAGTACTTGCAAGATGGTTTTAGAATAATTCTCAGCTTACTCAGTTCCAAGGTGCCAACGATATCTTGGCAGAGAGCGTGATGAGAAATTTCAATCATAGAATCCCTACAGTGTGGATATAGGCCATTCGGCCCATTGATTCCAGACTATCCCTCTGAAGAGCCCGCACCCAGACACACACCCTAACCTATCCCTGTATTTCTCCATGGCTAACCCACCAAACCTGCACTTCACTGGACTGTGGGAGGGAAACCGGAGCAGCTACAGGAAACCCACACAGACACGGGGAGAACATGCAAATTCCACACAGTCGGTCACCCGAGGCTGGAATCGAACCCGATGCCCTGCGCTATGAGGGCAGCAGTACTGACTACTGAGCTCCCCTGCTGCTCCACTTTTAAATAAACACCGTTCTTACGTTAGCCCGCGCTGTACCCAGTCATGCTGCTGAACAGTGGTCAGAGTGGAAGATGACTCTTGTCAGGCATAAGAGATAGTCAGGGGAGGATTGAAGTTCCAGCCAAAGCAACATTCCCCATTAAAGCAATGACTGTCAGGAAAGAGAGGGAGGGAACCATCAAATCCAAGAGCTCAAATCCGCTCTGGCTGCAATTGTGGAAAATCAGGGCCATTGATTGTCGGAGCTTCAGTCTGGGTACTGAGGGATAGGATCAATTTCTATGTAGAAAAGAATGGGCTGATCAGTGATAGGCAACATGATTTTGCGTGGGGGAGATCGTGCCTCACCAAATTAATAGAGTTCTTCGAGGAAGTGACCAAGTTGATAGATAAAGGAAGGGCTGTTGATGTCATATACATGGACTTTAGTAAGGTGTTTGATAAGGTTC
>NW_025211349.1:1604-2521 GCF_004010195.1 Chiloscyllium plagiosum
CCGACAGGTTTAGACAGTACATTTGGATCAGCTCAGGCTTGGAGGGCTGAAGGGCATGTTCGTGAGCTGTAAATTTTCTTTGTTCTTTGTTCTAATTAAGGATTTAGCAGAAGCTCAGTTCTGAGAAATATCGGAAGTTTTCTGATCTCTGGTTAGAAGGTCCCATGAGTAAAATGCCATCCCCTGTGTACATGGCTGTGCCTGGGCAAGGGCAGGAAGGAGGATGGAGACACGAGCTCATGTTGTATGTTCCCAAGTTCACTCTGTTTTCTGCACAAAACCAGCTTTGGTGGATGTATCTCCCAGGTACGATGATAAAACAGCAGGACAGCTCAGTCAGAGACACCTGACCACTTTGCTCCCAGTAAGTATGACGACAGAAAAATGGAAGAAGAACAAATCATAAACAGATGATTTAATCCTTTTGTTCAGCAATCCCTGATGCCAAGGAGAGTTATTAAACCATCAACCCAATTAAATGGTGATTTCAACCCTTCGGAGAACAAAGCATCAGAGGTGAAGTGTTTTCGCTAACCGGTAAAGGTACCCGATGTTACTTTGACATTGAACTAAATAAATACATTTATTAACATATATATCATTTATGTATTAAAATTTATATAAATTTATTTACGTGTATAAATAAATAAACCAAACCCTGAGAAATCAGCCTGTCCTCTATTGTGTGAGAAGACCATTCCCTGCTAACACATTCACTCAGACTTTAAACTTGTGATTAGGGGGGGATGGGAAATGGAAAGCTCCAGGAAGTGTGGTGATAAATGAAAAGGTAAGCAGCAGGTTAGCATGTACGCAGGAGGGTTTAAGTTCATGGCAGAATAGGGAAGAAGCAAAAATGAAGAATTACTCAGGAGATATTAGCGATGTTGTGAATCATGAGGGTAAGAAAGTGAGCA
>NW_025211349.1:3885-5694 GCF_004010195.1 Chiloscyllium plagiosum
GGAAAGTCAGATAGAGTATGAGAAACAACTAGCACAGAATATAAAGGCAGCAAAACTTTCTACAAATATAAAAATGACGAAGAGTGGGTAAAGTAAATGTTGGTCCTTTAGAGGATGAGAAGGGGCAGTTAGTTATGGGATATGATGAAATGGCTGAGGCACTGAACAGGTACTTTGCCTCGGACTTCACAGTGGAGGACACTAATAACAGGCCAGTAAGTGATGAAGAGATGAAGATAGGTGAGGACCTGGAAACAATTATTACTACGGCAGAGCTCGTGTTGGGTACGCTAATGGAGCGATGGATAGATAAGTCTCCTGGCCCTGATGGAGTGCATCCCAGGAGATTGAAAGAGATTGCGGGAGAAATAGCAGGTGGACTGGTGGAAAATTTTCCAAAATTCGCTTGTCTCTGGGGCAGTCCCAGCAGATTGGAAAATAGCAAAATGTGATGGCAATGTTTAAAAAGGGAATTAGACAAAAGTTGGTGAAGAATAGACCAGAGGGTTGAACCTCTGTAGTGGGGAAGATGCTTCAGTCTATTATCAAGGAACAAAAGAGCAGGGCATCTTGAAAGAAATTGTCTCATTGTACAGATGCAGCGTGGGTACATGAAGGGCAGGTCATGCTTCTCAAATCTTTTGGAATTCCATGAAGATATTTCAAGCAAGGTGGATAATGGGGACCATTTGGATGTGGTGTACCGAGATTTCCAAAAGGATTTTGACAAGCTGCCGCACTTGAGGCTGCTGCATAAGATACGGATGTTAGGGATAGAGTATTAGTGTTGATAGAGGATTGGTTGACTGACAGGAAGCAAAGAGTGGGGATAAATGAGTACTATTCTGGCTGGCGATCAGTGCCTAATGGTGTGCTTGAGGGATTGGTGTTGAGACCACATTATTTACAATTTTTACAGATTAATTTGGACTTGGGGGCCACATGTGCGGAGTCAAAAGTTACCAATGACACTAAGATGAGTGGCAGAGCAAAGTGTGCAGAGTGGGTGGGCAAAGGTCTGGCAGATGGAATACAATACAAATAAATGTGAAATCATGTGTTTTGGTCGGGGTAATAGTAAAAAGGATTATTACTTGAATAGTAAAAAGCTGCAGCATGCTGATTTGCAGAGGGACTTGGGTGTCCTTGTGCATGAATTGCAGAAGGTTGGTCTGTAGGTCCAACAAGTAATTAGGAAGGCAAATGGAGTTTTGTCCTTCATTGCTGAAGGGATTGAGTTTAAAAGCAGAGAGATAATGCTATAGCTGTACAGGGTGCTGGTGAGGCCACACCTGGAGTATTGTGTGCAGATTTGGTCTCCTTACTTAAGAAAGGATGTACTGGCACTGGACGGGGTACAGAGGAGGTTCACCAGGTCGATTCCAGAGTTGTGGGCTTTGGCTTATGCGGAGAGGCTGAGTGGATTGGGATGATATTCATTGGAATTCAGAAGACTGAGTGGGGGATCTTATAGAAATATATAATATAATGAAGGGCATCAATTAAATAGAAATAGGATGTTTCCACTGGTGGGTGAGATGAGGGCAAGAGGGCATGGCCTCAAGATTAGAGGAAGCAGGTTTAGAATGAACTGAGAAGGGACTTCTTCACCCAGAGGGTTGTTAATCGATGGAATTCCTTGCCCAGGGAAGTAGTTGACGCTACTTCAGTAATTCGCTTTTAAAGCTAAGGTATATTTTTTTTGAAAAAAGAAAGGAATTAAGGAACATGGTGAAAATGTGGGGAAGGGGAGCTGAGTCCATGAAAGGATTAGCCATGATTGTGTTGAATGGCTGAGCAGGCTCAAAG
>NW_025211349.1:6324-7653 GCF_004010195.1 Chiloscyllium plagiosum
TAATCTCTTCAGCCATAAGGGAATCTGGCAACATTGTATTTAATTTCACATCTCCAGCTCGTCAATGGTCCTGTCGCTATGTCCTAAACCATGTTGTGTGTTCATGCCTGGTGTATGGTACAGAACCCAACACAGCAGACTGTTCACACTGCCGCCATCTTGAATCTCCTTGAGATCAACATTTTCTGAAAATTATTTGTCCTGATGGATTGAACGCTCTGATTCACCAATGTCCTTCAGGGAAGGAAATCTGCCGTCCTAAATTGGTCAGGCCAACATAAGACCATAAAGACCATAAAGGAGCAGAATGAGGCCATTTTTCCCGGAGAGTCTGCTCCATCATTCAAACATGGCTGCTTTGTTTCTCAACCACATTCTCCTGCCTTCTCCTGTAACCTTTGAACCCCTTACCAGTCAAGAACTGATCTGTCTCTGTCTTAAAGACACTCACTGAGGACATTCCAGAAAGAGATAGATATGTGTTTAAATTATTAAAAGCATCACGGAGTGTGGAGGGAATGTGGTTAAATGTTTTTTATGTTTCTATGGGAACTGATAAGAACTTATGTTAACCGAGGAACCAGATCGGGGTCTGTTAAACCACATTAACTTTCTATTCTTGGAAATCGGTTTCTTCATTTTGAGGTTAAGGGAACAATTTGTGGATTACCAGCCGATTTAAGTTCCTGCAACCCACACTGAATGGGGACTGAAAGTTTGAACATATCTTTTATCGGAATAAAAGGTCAAATGAAAGACTTTTGAGTGAGAGGCCTTGAGTTTGATGACGAATGGGTAAGGTCGTACAGTCAGTTCCTGCCTTATTGTCTGGAGTTGATAAGGTAGATGTAGTTGATAATATTCACAATGGCAGGAGAATTCATTCCCATGGAATGCTCCCCTTACAATATGTGGGAAATCTGGGCCTCTTCCAGTGTCTGTAGTGAGTAGGTGTGCAGGCAGTCTGATCAGCTGCAACTCCTGATCTGCAGCATGGAGCTCCTGAAGCTATGGATGGACACATTATGGAGCATTCATGAGACTGAGGAAGTCATGGATGCCATGTTTACCAAGCTGGTCACATCAGCAGGAAGGGCTACACAGACAGAGAGGAATACGGTGACCACCAGGAAGATGAGTAAGCGTTAGCAGGCAGTGCAGGAGACCCTGTGGCCATCCCCCTCATAAACAGGTACACTGATTTGGATATGTTTTGGGAGGGGTGGGAGCTGGGAATGGCCTCTCAGTGGAAAGCAGCAGCAGCAGCAGCAGCAGCCAATGTAATGACACCATGACCGGCTCTGTTGTACAGCAGGGAGGGTCGATGTG
>NW_025211349.1:8139-22863 GCF_004010195.1 Chiloscyllium plagiosum
AAGCAAATGGGTTTAGAGTTTGGATTCATATGTTAAACTATGATGCTGTAGCTACGACAGAGACTTTATTGTAAGAGGGGCAACACTGGCATCTTACCATTCCAAGATTTAGATGGTTTCAAGCGAGATCGGGATGTTAGCAGATGGGGGAACTGTGTTCCTGATAATGGAGAATATCAGAACTTTACCGAGGTAAGACCCTTGGAATGCTCACCCACAAAGCCATATGGTTCGAGCTCAGGGAGGGAAGGATACAATCATGTTGACTTGATTCTACTCCAGGCCTGTCTACAGCCAGGAGGTGACCGAGAAAAGGAACATTAAGCAGGAACTGGAGAACGTAGACTGGGGGCATTGATTGAGTCTAACTTTACATCTGGCATACAGGAATCTCTTTAATCCAGTTAATTTGTGTTCATGACCAGTATGGTCCTGTGAAAGTGAAGGATAAAGGCGACAAGGATGACAAGAGAAATTGAGTGTTTATCCAAAAGATAAAGATTAGGAGACAGAAGACCAACAGAACCCTTAAAGAATGCAAGGTCCCAGGAAAAAAACTCAAACAACAAAACAGGAGGTCTTAAAGAGGCCACGAAATGTCTTTGCAGACAATATTAAGGAAAATCCTAAGGAACTGTATACATTTATAATGAATAAAAGAGTAACTTGGGAAAAGGTCGGTCCACTCAAGGACAAAGGGTTGTTTATGTGTGGAGCCAGAGGAAGTGTGTAAGGTCCTTAATGAACATGTTGCATTCGTATTCACAAAGGAGAAGGATATGATGGATGGTGACTCAGGGAGGACTATCTGATATTCAAGGCCATGGTAGGTGAGGATGGGAGGGTGGGAGGGCTGTTGTTATTGTGGGATGGAAGAGAGGGACTGAGAGCCGAAGTGTCAGAGTTAGGTCAGATGCAGCTAAGGGACCTGTCACCCAGAGAGGGATGGAGCTAATAGAGGGATACAGACCATATCGAGGTCAAGTATTTCTGGTTGAGAAAGGTATCATGTGACAGCACAGGCTTGCTGGGCCGAAAGGCCTGTTCCTGCTCTTTGTTCATTTGTGCTTTTTCCCAGGACAGAATATATGTGCTGGCAGTCTGTGAGGGACAAGGTACCCTCCCTCTGTCTCAGACTGAAATCATTCTCTCAAAGACATGATCCAGAATTCCCCGTACGATCAAATCTGATTTGGTATTTGTTGGCGATGCCTATTCGCAGTCCCACTGGCACGCTTCCTGTATCATACTTTCGGGACTTCAATGTATATCCATGATCAGTCACATTATCTGGACACCCTCGTTCATTGGGAATATTTTAAGTCAGATCATTCTGTTCCACCACCAGCAATCGAGGAGAGGCTGAGGCTACCTTTCAGATTTAATTGTCAGGATGTGACTGTGAGAATCAGGAGAAAGAATTGTAAATTGCACACAAAAAGTATGTTTAAAATGGAGTTTGGTCTGGAAACTGTCCCAGTGATCCTGGGCCATTCAGCTCCTTGTTTTCATGTTTCTTTGATTCTCTCTTTATAACGAAATGAAATCTCAGTCAATTCTCACTTGTTGATATCAGTGTGGGGTGGCTGGTGTCTCTGGCCCTCCACAAAACACCATTGGGGCTTCTGTGAACCTACCGAGATGGTGTTCGATGGAGCCTGCCTGAGAAGGCTCATTACGTCATGACAAGAGCGGGATTGCCTACTGTCCACTGAACTGGATGAGTGCAGCTACAACATTCAAGAAGCTTAATCCCATCCAGGACAAAGCAACAAGCGAACTATTTTCCACAAACATTCACCCCCCTCACCATCAACGATGATGGGCAGCTGCATATACATTATCTACAACAAAAAGTTGCTCTTTCTGAACGCTAGAAGTTTTCGGACAAGTGCAGCTGCTCCAGTGAAGAGAAAGTGAGTACTACAAATGCTAGAAATTAGAGTCGAGAATATGATGCTGGAAAAGCATAGCAGATCAGGGGGCATCCCGGGGCAGGAGAATTGATGTTTCGGACAAAAGCCCTTCATCAGGAATTATTCCGAAACATCGATTCTCCTGTTCCTTGGATGCTGCCTGATCTGCTGTGCTTTTCCAGCACAACACTCTCAGCTGCTGCATTCCCTCTGAAAATCCCAGTGAAGAAAGAGGCCATTCAGTTATTGAATCTGCACTGATCCTCTGAACAGCATCCCACCCAGATACAGCTTCATGCCCTATCCCTGTAACCTGCATTTACAATTATTAATCCACTAAACCTGCACATCCCCTGACCCAATGGGGTATTTAGCTTGGTCAATCCACCTAACCTGCACATCTTTGGACTGTGGGAAGAGACGCATGCAGACACAGGGAGAACGTGCAAATTGCTCAGTCACTCAAGGGTGGAATTGGCACTGTGAGGAACAATGCTGACCACTGGGCCATTTCTAAATTCATAAACATTTGAAAACCATGACTTGTAAATTCTATCAGAAGTTATTTCCCATCCCATAAGAGACAGTCCAACACAGTCAATTGTCTTACCATCACTATCAACATCCTGGGGGTTACTATTGAGCAGATACTCAACTGGACTCACCTGGACAGTGGCTCCAAGTGCAGTCAGAGGTGAGGAATACTGCAGCAAGTGACTCATCTCCTGACTCCCCAAAGCCTATTACTTCAATGTCACTGCCTAGTCCTGGGAAATTGGGATGGGGATATTTTGAATGCTCCCGCTTCAGTATAAAACAGGGAAAAGTTAGCAAAAGCCAAAAAAAAGGACATTTACTTTTCTTCTTAAATCAACCAGGGGATAGGCACCCTCCTGGCTGGGTGAGTTTTTATTGATCATGTCTATTTGTCATCAGGCATTGGCACTGACCGTCCTGCATAAACCAGGGCAGTGCATGTGTTGTAGGTAGATCCAAGATTCCAGTAGGTAGGAAATTCTAAAGATTCAACCCACCATCACAGAAGGGTGATATATTTCCATGGGAGGGTGGTCAGTGGATTGGAGGGGATCTGGGAGATGCTGGTGTTCCAAACTATCTTGTGCTTCTCACTTTAAGTGGAAATGGGAGGTGCTGTCTAAGGAGGATTGGCAAATTTGGACAATGTGTCGAGTAGATGGTGCACACTGCTGCTGTATTGTGGAGCTCTCTGACCCTCTGAACAACATCCCGTTCAGACACAGACTCATGCCCTAACCTTGTAATCCTGCATTTACAAATGTCGGTCCACCCAGAGACCCAATGGGCTGTTTAGCTTGGCCAATCCACCTAACCTGCACATCTTTGGACTGTGGGAAGACATGAATGCAGACACGAGGAGAATGTGCAAACTCCACACGGACAGTCACCCGAAGCTGGAATGTTTGTGGATTTTCCAACCATGGTGCTTTGTCCTACATGGTGTCAAACTTCTGGAATGCCGTTGGAGTCAGGACTGGGGCTGAATATTGTGCAACCATCTGTAAACATCGCAACCTCTGACCTTGCGATGCAGGGTGGGTCGATGGAGGGTGGGTCATTGAAGGAACAGTTGATTGTTTACTCCTGGAAATCTCTGTTGAGGAATCCCTGCAGAAATGTCCTCAGGTAGAGAAGATAAAACTGCAACAACTACAGACATCTATATTTGTGTCACATCTGACTCAATTGGGATGAGAGTTCTCTCCAATTTCCAGTGGTTCCAGTTTTGCTCGGGCTACTTCATGTCACAGTTGGTCAAAAGTGCCCTAACCAGTGTCCTGTACAGCTGCAACATGACCTCCCACCTCCTGTACTCAATACTCTTACCAATAAATGAAAACATACCAAACGCCTTCATCACCATCCTATTTTCCTGCGACTCCACTTTCAAGGAGCTATGAACCTGCACACCAAGGACTCTTTGTTCAGCAACACTCCGTCTGGGACCTTACCATTAAGTGTATCAGTCCTGCTAAGATTTGCTTTCCCAAAATGCAGCATCTCGCATTTTTCTGAATTAAACTCCATCTGCCACTTCTCAACCCATTGGCCCATCTGGTCAAGATTCTGTTGTAATCTGAGGTAACCTTCTTTGCTGTCCACTATACCTCTAATTTTGGTGTCATCTGCAAACTTACTAACTGTACCTCTTATGCTCACATCCAAAACACTTATGCAAATGAAAAAAAGTCGAGGACCCAGCACCGATCCTTGTGGCACTCCACTGGTCACAGGCCTCCAGTCTGGAAAACAATCCTCCTCCACCACCACCCTCTGTCTTCTACCTTTGAGCCAGTTCTGTATCCAAATGAGTAGTTCTCTCTGTATTCCGTGAGATCTAACCTTGCTAATCAGTCTCCCATGGGGAACCTTGTCGAACGCCTTACAGAAGTCCATATAGATCTCATCAATCCTCTTTGTTAATTTCTTCTCAAAAATCTCAATCAAGTTTGTGAGACATGATTTCACAGACACAAAGCCATGTTGACTATTCCTAATCAGTCCTTGCCTTTCCAAATACATGTACATCCTGTCCCTCAGGATTCCCTCCAACAACTTGCCCACCACCTTGTCAGGCTATAGTTCCCTTGCTTGTCCTTACCACCCTTCGAAAACAGTGGCACCACGTTACCCAACCTCCAGTCTTCTGGCACATCATCTGTGACTATCGATGATACAAATATCTCAGCAAGAGGCCCAGCAATCACTTCTCTAGCTTCCCACAGAGTTCTAGGGCACACCTGGTTAGGTCCTGTGGATTTATCCTCCTCTGTATGTTTGGAAATTTCCTCTCAAACTATTGGCTGACGTGTAGCCTGAAACAATTTTTTTTTAACTTGCTTTGATTTTTTCACTCTTCAAGCTATCATGTTGGTGATTATGATTCTGTCCTGAGGAAATTGTGGCCTCTCTAAATGTATTTCTTGCTGCATGGTTGCAATGGCAGCAGGTCTTTATTGCTGAACCAATATTGTACAGGATTGATCAGATGTATTTCCATGGTTCATTCCTGTTCATTACACCTGTGTGTACTTTGTGGTTTTCACATCAACAGAAGTTTCCGATTAGCTCAGAGTTGCTTTCACCTTCGATCGGATTGTGGCCATATGTTGTGATGAATTGAAAGCAAAGTAAAGTAAAATGGCAGCTGTTGTAATAGAGACAGTGACTGTTTTGTGTTGTTTAATGTCTGTCGCCTGGTACTTCAGGCATGAACCTTTGTACATGATTGATAATATTCCCTGGTATTAGAGAAAGTGGGGACTGCAGATGTTAGAGATCAGAGTCGAGAGTGTGGTGCTGGAAAAGCACAGCAGGTCAGGTAGCATCTGAGGAGTGGGAGAGTTGAACCTTTGGGCAAATTCCTGATGAAAGGTTTATATCTGAAATGTTGATTATTCTGGACATCGGATGCTGCCTGACCTGCTGTGCTTGTCCAGCACCACACTTTCAACTATTCCCTGGTATTACATTACAAAAGCAAACTTCATTACTTTGACTGCATGGGCTGGATTTGTAGTATTTTATCTGATTTTAATTGCTTTTGCACCATTCTTCTTGCTGTTGCTCCTCAATCTTCTGACTGTCAGACGTATTTTAGCAGCAAGTCCACAGGGCACTCCGGGGTCACCTCAATGGAGAGAATGACAAGGATCCAGAAATGGAGATACAAAGGAAATCCATCATATTACTCTTCAGTATATCTGGCAGCTTTATAACGTTATGGGTTACCCAGCTTGTATTTTATATTTATCAGCGAATTACAAAGGCATACTTTTACTCTGTCACAGATCCTCTTTATTACCTGGAATCCATCGCCAATATGCTTCAGCTTCTCAGTACCTGCACCAACACATGGACATATGCATAACCCAAAATAAATTCAGAGAGCAGCTGAAGACTGCAGTTACATACCCTTGTGATCTCATTGTTAAATTATTGCCATTTTACAAAGAGCTACATGGATTTGGGCAATCAAACTAAATTCATTTTGTTATTACTTTCCATTCATGCCCTTCCCCTGTGTAATATACATGGTGTGGAACAAAATGCAATGTACACCCAACTGACATCTGTTTATGGTATTGCCCATGCAGGTTATGTATATCTGTGAAAAATATAGCTTGGGATATGTCATTTTCAGTGAACCTGAACTTGTAGAAAATACCCGCATTTCATGTCAAATGTATGGCTCTGAAACACTCATCATTTCTGCAAATATTTTGCTGTATGGCACAAACAGAACTCAAACAAAATGCTTTAGCACAAATGCGAATGCAACCCTGTTTATTGGATGGTAATTTCTTGAGAAAAATATAAAGAAAGACAGTGATGAACAGAGTTTGGAGAACTCCTATAGATCAGTTTGAGGGTACAGAGTCAGTGAGCATGTACATAAATAAGTCACAGGTCAGCACATTAAATACAACTGTACAGGTGACAAAGACATTGATGATCATGTGAGAGATAAAGGGTGGCTAAACAATATTGTATCAGTAGGGAAACTGTCATTTCATGATTAAATGAAGATAAAGCAATGATGACATTGAGAAATTTAAGTGAACCCCGCTCTGACAATCCCAAACCCATAGGTGATTTGGAGATGCCGGTGTTGGACTGGGGTGTACAAAGTTAAAAATCACACAACACCAGGTTAGAATTCAACTGGTTTAATTGGAAGAGCGCTGCTCCTTCACCAGGTGGTTGTGGAGGACACAATTGTAAGACACAGAATTTATAGCAAAAGTTGACACTGTGATGTAACTGAAATGATACATTGAAAAATACCTTGACTGTTTATTAAGTCTCTCATCTGCTAGAATGACCATGTTAGTTTCACATCTTTCAGATGTAAATTACAAAACTCTTTTTAAATGGTACATTCTCAGGTTAACTGGTGTCAGGCCTATAAGATGTTGAAGGTATTAACCCTCGTGTTCTGTAGTCTGTGCCATAATTTTTAGACTGATTCTAATCTAAGAAAAATGAGTTAACAGAGTCTTACATGGATTCATGCAGTTTTTGAGGAAAGTATGGTGTAACTCTGCAAGTACACATTTACCCCAAAAAACGTATATGTGTAAATATGCATGTGGGTTTTTGTATGTGTGTGTGTGGGGGGTGGGGGTTTATGAGTGTCTATGAGAGAGAGTGTATATGTGACAGTGAGTGTAAAGTGGTCAGAGTCTGTGTGAGGGTGCATGTGTGAGTTTGGGAGTGTGTGTGTCTGCCGGAGTGTGTGTTGGTGTGTGTGTGTGTGTGTGTAGTGCAATGGTGGTCACCTGTAGTGTGACATGAACCCACTACAGGTGACTAGCATTATTGCACTATACACACACACACACACAAAACCCACATGCACTTTTACACATATACGTTCGTGGGGTGAATTGGTGAATTTGTACTTGCAGAGTTACACTGTATTTTGCTCAAAAACTGCATGAATCCATGTAAGACTCTGTTAACTCAGTTTTTAGATTAGAATCAGTCAAAACATCACGGCACAGGCAACAGAATACAGGGGGTTAACACCTTCAACATCTTCTCTGTCCTGACACCAATTGTTACAGTTAACCTGAGAATATAACTTTTAAAAAATGCTTTGCAATTTACATATGAAAGAAGTGAAACTATCGTGGTCATTCTAACAGATGAGAGGCTTAACAAACAGTCAAGGTATTTTTCAATGTATCATTTCAGTTACATCACATTGTCAACGTT
Source organism: Chiloscyllium plagiosum (assembly GCF_004010195.1). NCBI lineage: Eukaryota > Metazoa > Chordata > Chondrichthyes > Orectolobiformes > Hemiscylliidae > Chiloscyllium > Chiloscyllium plagiosum. Next base: position 15,816 of record NW_025211349.1, read on the forward strand.
TGCTATAAATTCTGTGTCTTACAATTGTGTACTCCATAACCACCTGCTGAAGGAGCAGCGCTCCGAAAGCTCGTGCTTCCAATTAAACCTGTTGGACTATAAACTGGTGTTGTGTGATTTCTAAGTTTGCAAACTCACAGGTGAGATGCTTCCACCAAAGAGATGTTTCTGTCGGTTCAAGAAGCAGAGCACTGAGTTCAGAAAGCTGATGGGGTTGTGAAGAACATGGAGAATGTGGAAATATTTCTAAAACAATTCCACCAGAAAGATCAGGTGATCAATGCATTAAAGAAATTGATCTGTTTTATTGAGTAAGCCACAGAACAGACAGCTGTCATAGTGCAACACAGCATAAATCCAATCTGTATACAGAGCTGTATACAGAACTGTGGTACAACAGTTCAGCCAGGAACTCACGGAAAATGGAGTCAGAAGCTGTGTAACAGCAGAGGAGCATCAATTACAAACAGCTCATCGAGACGCAGATTAATCTCTGTCTCGACTTCAGTTCCTGGAGTTAGAGAAATTTGGGTGAATCATAGAATCCCTCCAGTGTGGAAACAGGCCATTTGGCCCAACAAGTCTACACTGACCCTCCGAAGAGTCCCATCTAGACCCATTCCCCTACACTATTAATTATACTTACCCTGACTAATGCACCTAACCTACACATCCCTGAGTACTATGGACAATTTGGGGAAACACTATTATTGGCAGTTCAGTTATCGGATGATTATGAGACCTGTTCGGGAGATAGCAAAGAATTGAGTCAACCAAGGGAAGGAGCTCTTCATGATGGTCATGGGGCAGCTGTCCAGCTGACAGCTCTGCCCTTGACTAACTGTCTGCTTTGACTGGAAATAATCGCTGTTTGTATTGACTGGAAATACTGTAGTTCCAGTATTTTAGATGGGTCTGTTTTTGTCCAATGTGTGCAGGAGGGTTTCCTGACACAGTATGCAGACAAGACAACCAGGGGAAGCCATATTGGATTTGGTGCTGGGTAATGAAGCTGGCCAGGTGATAGATTTGGAGGTAGGTGAGCATTTTGGTGATAGTGACCACAATCCATTTATGTTTACTTTAGCAATGGAAAGGGATATGTATATACCACAGAGCAAGAGTTATTGTTATGGGAAAGGCAATTATTATGCAATTAGGCGAGATTTAGAGTGCATAGAATGGGGAAGGAAACTGCAAGGGATGGGCACAATTGAAATGTGGAGCTTATTCAAGGAAAAGCTACTGTGTGTCCTTGATAGGTATGTACCTGTCAGGCAGGGAGGAAGGGTCGAGCAAAGGAGCCATAGTTTACTAATCTCTTGTCAAGAGAAAGAAGAAGATGTATGTTAGAATGAGACGTGAAGGCTCAGTTCGGGTGCGTGAGAGTTACAGGTTAGCCAGGCAAGACATAAAGAAAGAGCTAAGAAGAACCAGGAGGGTGCATGAGAAGTCAATGGAAAATAGGATCAATGAAAACCCTAAAGCTTTCTATAGGTATATCAGGAATAAAAGAATGACTATAGAAAGATTATGGCCAATCAGGGATAGTAGTGGGAAGTTGTGTGTGGAGTCCAAGGAGATGGGGGAGATTCTAAATGAATATTTTTTGTCAGTATTTACACTGGAAAAAGACAATATTGTCGAGGAGAATACTGAGATACAGGCTACAGGACTAGACGTGATTTAGCTTCACAAGGAGGAGGTGTTAGCAACTCTGGAAAGTGTCAAAGTAGATAAGTCCCCTGGGCTGGATGGGATTTATCCTAGGATTCTCTGGGAAGCCAGGGAGGAGATTGCAGAGCCTTTGGCTTCGAGCTTTATGTTATCATTGTCAACAGGGCTAGTGCCAGAAGAATGGAGGATAGTAAATGTTGTCCCCTTGATCAAGAAGGGGAGTGGAGACAAGCTTGATAATTATAAACCTGAAAACCTTACTTTGGTTGTGGGAAATGCATTGGAAAAAGTTATAGGAGATAGGATTTATATTCATCTAGAGAGGAATAAGTTGATTAGGGATAGTCAACATGGTTTTGTGAAGGGTAGGTTGTGCCTCACAAACCTTGTTGAGTTCTTTGAGATGGTGACCAAACAGTTTGATGAGGGTAAAGTGATTGATGTAGTGTATATGGATTTCAGTAAAGCATTTGATAAGGTACCTCATGAGTTTTGAGAAGATTTGTAGCTCAGGTTGAGGTTCTGGTTATAGGTTTGCTTGCTGAGCTTGACGGTTCAGTTATCCTCTTTCTTTTCATTGCCTCATTTTTTTAGAGAAATCCAAGTATCAGACATTTTATACATGATCCATTGCTGTCTGCTTGCTGCGTTTATCCTCACTTTTACCTGGTTCACCTCACTTTTATTTCCAAGTCCACCCTGCCACCTTCCTCCATTACTGCTCTTTAATTTGTACCTTCCCTCACACTTGCTGCCTATCTCGAATCTGTTCTTTGCTTTTGTTAACCCCGGGGCAGACTGTCAATGTTGTGACTGCAGTATGATCACTCTTTATTCCTCTGACAGTGGGAATGAGCTGTTTCTCTCAGTGCTCACCCCATCACCTGTAAACACAAATCATTGAAGATTCAAATATCTCTCTCTGATGCAGAATATTTTGTACTGAGAAAATGTCTTAGTTTTATTCCTCTCTCCCACCCTCACCCTCTCCCTCCCCATGGTGTGACCTTTGACCATGACATGATGTTAAACTATTCTTCCTTCATATTCTTTGCCTCTGTGTCCAAATGTTTAAATCAGATTCTTCTTCCAACCCTTCACTCGCCTCCAATACTCTCACTCCACTTGGTCTCCTCCATATGCCCTGTTGGTGTCACTCAAACTAGGTCTTTTTGAGTATCCCTAAATTTCCCTCTTCCCCACCAATTGAAACCCTCTCCCTCTGAACTGACTGCGCTCTGTGCTCTCAGGCCCATTCCTAACTTTGTACTCAAGCCTACTCCAAGGGTGGGGCTGTTGTTTTCTGACAGACTCACCTGTACAGATTAGATTAGATTACATTACATTACATTACAGTGTGGAAACAGGCCCTTCGGCCCAACAAGTCCACACCGACCCGCCGAAGCGCAACCCGCCCATACCCCTGCATTTAACCCTTACCTAAGGCTACGGACAATTTAGCATGGCCAATTCACCTAACCTGCACATCTTTGGACTGTGGGAGGAAACCGGAGCACTCGGAGGAAACCCACACAGACACGGGGAGAAAATGCAAACTCCACACAGTCAGTCGCCTGAGGCGGGAACTGAACCCGGGTCTCTGGTGCTGTGAGGCAGCAGTGCAAACCACTGTTTCACTGTGCTGCCCACCTGTGCCACCGTGCCGCCCACCGTGCCGTACACTGTGGGAGTAGAGTGTCAGCTCTCCGATACCTCTTACACCTCTCCCAGAACATGGCCCCACCATCTAACATCAGGCTATTGTGTCCATGACACTCACTAATCTCATCTAATCTGGAGATCTCCCCCACACACTGCACATCCTCTAACCTCACAGTCCCCCAAAACCCATCCTGCCCACTTCTACCTTCTTCCCCCAGATCCACAAACATTGGTTCAGCCTGTTCCTGCCCCATTAAACTTATTTTCCAAACTTGAATCCATTTTCTTTCCCTCCTTGTCCAGTTCACATCCCACTGACATGTTTGATTCCCCTGATGCCTTATGTCAGTTACAAAACTCCAAGTTTGTGGAATCATTCTCCTCCTCTTCACCATGGCCATGCAATCCCTCAACATGCCCATCCTGGATCAGGATGGTCTGAGGGATATCTGCTTTTCCCTATAAAGGAGGCCTGAACCATTTCCATCCACCCCAACCCTCCTCTGCATTGAACAACTTCCCCTTTATCACCTCTCACTTTGGTCAGTTCCAAGCTGTGGCCCTGGGTACCTGCATGGGCCCTAGTTATTCCTGTCTCTTTGTGGGGAATGTGGAACATTCCTTGTTCTGTACTACTCTCGATCCTCCCCACAGCTCTTTCTCAAGGACATTGATGTCATTGTCAATGCTGCTACCCTCTCTCATTTGGGATTGAAAAAATTATCAATTCCTCCCTGCTCTCTCTTTCATCTGGTCCATCTCAGACTCTCCCCTACTTTCCTCAACATCTCTGTTTCTGTTACAGGAGGTAGGCTGGCTACCCATATCCACCACAGACTCACCATTCCCACAGGAATCAGGATGATACATGTAAGGACTCAACTCATTCTCCCAGTTTTGCTCTCTCTCTCTACTTTCAGCACAGAAAACCCTTTCTCACCCATGTATGGTCAGTATTAACAGCTTTACTTTTCCTCAGCTTTCAATCAGCAATTCCCTAATTCTCTCGCTCTCTCTTTGGGTCCCCCTCCCTTAGTTGCTGAATGCTTTCCTTTTTCCTTACCCACCCTTCTCTTCAGCATATAGATTGGATTAGATTCCCTACAGTGTGGAAACAGACCCTGCAGCCCAACAAGTCCACACCGACCCTCTGAAGAGCAACCCACCCACACCCATTCCCTTACATTTACCCCTTCACCTAACATTATGGGCAATTTAGCATGGCCAATTCACCTAGCTGGACTGTGCAAGGAAACCGGAGCACCCAGGGGAAACCCACACAGTCACGGGGAGAATGTGCAAACTCTACACAGACAGCCTGAGGCGGGAATTGAACCCAGGTCTCTGGCGCTGTGAGGCAGCAGTGCTAACCACTGTGCCACCGTGCCATGCAGATAAAATATATAATCTATCTCTTCCTGGCTAATACCAGTTCTGATGGAGGATCACTGGATTCAGTTTCTCTCCATAGATGCTGCCAAACCTGCCCAGTTTCTCCAACAATTCCTATTTTTCTCAACAGAAAGTTTTTTTTTAGATTAGATTAGATTACGTTACATTACAGTGTGGAAACAGGCCCTTCGGCCCAACAAGTCCACACTGACTCGCCGAAGCGAAACCCACCCATACCCCTACATTTACCCCTTGCCTAACACTGTGGGCAATTTAGCATGGCCAATTCACCTGACCTGCACATCTTTGTGACAGTGGGAGGAAACCGGTGCACCTGAAGCAAACCCACGCAGACACGGGGAGAACGTGCAAACTCCACACAGTCAGTCGCCTGAGGCGGGAATTGAACCCGGGTCTCTGGCGCTGTGAGGCAGCAGTGCTAACCACTGTGCCACCGTGCCACCCACTGTGCCACCGTGCCGCCCAAAGTTATTGCTTTCCCGGTCACACTCTGGTCAAGATGTTAGTGATGGTCATACATCTCCTGGTCTGATTCTACAGACTTGCTGGCTATTTCCCCCAGGACTCAACTTTCATATTAGTTTCTGACCGGGTTTGCACAGCTCTTTGTAATCTTCAGCTCACAATCTATTTCTGGGCCTGCTCTGTTATTGATCTTATCTGTCTGCCCTCCTGCCTCTCAGTGCAATCCTTGTTACAATGTCCTGCCAAGTCTCAGTTTTTTTATCCATCCGTGGGACATGGACATTGCTGACAGGATGTCATTTATTGATGTCCTGAGTTCCCCTTGAAAAGATGGTGCCGAGCTGCCTTATCGAACCACTGCAGGTCACATGCAGTAGATTAACCCACAATGCACTTAGGGAGGGAAATCCCGGAATGTGAATCAGAGACAGGGAATTTTAGCGAAATATTTCCAAGTCAGGATGGTGAGTGGCTCGGGAGCAACATTCAAAAAGTGGGGTTCCCAAGTATCTGCTGCCCTTGTCTGTTTAGATGGGAAGTGGTCATGGGTTTAGAAGGTGCTGTCTCAGGATCTTGGCAAATTTCTGCAATGCATCTTGTAAATGGAACACACTCCTGCTACTGAATGTTGATAGTGGAAGGAGTGGATACCTGTGGATGTGGAGCAATCAAATGGGCCCCTTTCTCCTGGATGGTGTCAAGCTTCTTAAGGGTTGTTGTAGCTGCACCCATCCAGGCAAGTGGGGAGTATTCCATCACATTCCAGATTAGTTCCTCGTAGATGTTGGACAGGCTTTGGAGATTCAGGAAGGGAATTACTCACTGCAGTATTCCAAGCATCTGCCCTGCTCTTGTAGCCACTCTGTTTACCTGGTGAGCCCACAATGTTGATTCAGCTACTAGAACATCATTGAATGTCAAGCAGCAGGAGTTCTGATCACTGTTTCCAAAACGCTCTCTTACTGAAATGTCCGCCTTCTGACCAGTCGCTTTGTCAATACAAGGTCCAGTGTGAACCTTCCTCCAGTTGGACGATCCACATACTGTTTCAAGAAACCCTCTTGGATGCACTTAACAAATTCTGTCCCATCTGAGCTTCTTGCTCTAAGGATGTACCAGTCAATATTGGGGAAGTGAAAGTCACTCACTCAGACAACTCTGTTTTTATTGCATCTTTCCATAAACAGTTGACGTATTTGTTCCTCAATATCTCAGTGGCAGTTCAAGGATTTACAGTATAACCCCATCAGAGTGATATCTGAGCTTTACCCATTACTGCCTCAGTGGATGAGCCTCCACTGTGTCCTCTCTGAGTGCAGAGTAACAACATTCTCCCTCATCAGTAATGTCATTCCTCCGTGTCTTCTACCTCCCTCTCTATCTCGTCTAAAACAACAAAACCCTAGAATGCTGAGCAGACAGTCCTGCCTCTCCCTCAACCAACTCCAGTATTGCCCCTATACCATAGTCCCATATACTGATCCAGGCTCGAAGCTCATCTGCCTTCCCTATGATGCTCCTGGTGTTGAAATAAACACACTTCAGGCATTAATCCCATCGTGTTCATTACCCTGTCTCTGCCTGCCCTTCCTTTCTGATTTCCTGGTCCTAGCTTCTCCCTTCTCCCCAATCCTTCCATTTCCTTTACCTGCTGTTCTGGTTCCTAGCCCCCTGCCACTCGAGTTGAAACCCACCTGAGTAGCACTAGCGAACCTCCCTGCGAGGATATTGGTTCCTCTACAGTTTAGGTACAACCTATCCTTCTTGTACAGGTCAGCCCTGCCACAGAAGAGGTCAAAATGATCAAAGAACCTGAAACCCTGCCCCCTGC
>NW_025211350.1:0-2095 GCF_004010195.1 Chiloscyllium plagiosum
CAGTACTCCAAAAGTAGCCTCACCAACATCCTGTATAACCACAACATGACATTCCAACTCCTGTACTCAGTGGTCTGAGCAATGAAGGCAAGCATACTGAACACCTTCTCAACCACTCTATCTGTGAGGCAACTTTCAAAGGGCAATGCACCTGTACCCCTAGGTCTCTGTTCAACAACTTTACATAGGGTCTTACCATTAACTACAAATATCAGTCCTGCCCTTGTTTGTTTTACCAAAATGCAATACCTCACATTTATCCAAATTAAACTTCATCTACCACTCCTCAGTCTGGAGCAGTAGTGATAGAAGTCTATTGTATCATACTTAGCTCTTTATTTGTGAAAGTCTTTATATTCAAATTTAAAAAGCCAGTTATTATTTCATTAATCCTTGTGTCTGATTATTCTGTTTATATTTAGGAGAAAAATATGACAACCTGGAAGCAATAATGACAACACAGGATCCATTTTCAGAAGTGAAATATCACCAGAAATTCAGTCTAACTGGTGTTGAGGTGACAAAGCAGTTTGCCTTGACTGATTCTTTCCAAAATTAGTTAAATTACTCCCATTTATAACAGATAAGGAATCTGTAATCAGTGTGTATCTCTGCATTGAGAATGTCATTCCTCCTGGAGGTAGAACTGTAAGTGGAATTATGCTCCATCTGTTTGTAGGGATGTTTAATCTTTTCCAAGGACCTAAATGATGGTGAAGTATTTTTGAGGACTCAATTCTGGATCTTCAACTGCTTTAGTATTTTTCTATGGGCTGAATTTTACCAGAAATAGCTAATTTTGTGGAGTTTGATGAGGGCTTCTCTCTGTGAGTGCTAGTGAGTTATACTATGCAGTTCTCTGTTGTTCATCTCCTTATATCTGCACCATGTCTCTATGATTTGGAGATGCTGCTGTTGGACTGGAGTGTACAAAGTTAAAAATCACACAACACCAGGTTATAGTCCACCGGGTTCAATTGGAAGCACTAGCTTTCGGAGCGACGCTCCTTCATCAGGTGGTTGTGGAGTACACAATTTTAAGACACAGAATTTATAGCAAAAGTTTACAGTGTGATGTAACTGAAATTATACATTGAAAAATACCTTGATTGTTTGTTGAGTCTTTCATCTGTTCGAATACCATGATAATTTCACTTCTTTCATATGTAAATCACAATTTTTTTAAAAAAGTTACATTCTCAGGTTAACTGTAACAATTGGTGTTAGCCAGATAATATATTGAAGGGGTTAGTCCCCTGTGTTCTCTGTCTGTGCCATAATGTTTAGACTGATTCTAATCTAAAAAGTGAGTTAACAGAGTCTTACATGAATTCATGCAGTTTTTAAGCAAAGTACAATGTAACTCTGCAATACAAATTCACCCCACAAATGTCTATGAATATGTGTGCATGTGGGTTTTTGTGTGTGTGTCTGTCTAACTGGGGTAGGGGTTTGTGGGTGTGAGAGAGTGTATATGTGTGTGTATGTGAGTGTAGAGTGTCTAAATCTGTGAAGGGGTGCATGTGAGAGTGTGGGTTGTCAGTTGCAGCACATGTCTGTCTCCTGAGGAGGTAATTACGGGTCCTTACTGTGTCACATCGGAACTGGCGGTCGATGAGTTGACACCAAAATTGGAGTCCCACCTACCAGCACCCAGCCCATATCCCTCCAAATCCTACTATTCATATACCCATCCAAATGCATCTTAAATGTTGCAATTGTACCAGCCTCCACCACATCCTCTGGCAGCTCATTCTACTATGTGTGAAAAAGTTGCCCCTTAGGTCTCTTTTATATCTTTGCCCTCTCACCCTAAACCTATGCCCTCTAGTTCTGGACTCCCTGACCGCAGGGAAAAGACTTTGTCTATTTATCCTATCCATGTCCCTCATAATTTTGTAAACCTCTATAAGGTCACCCCTCAGCCTCCAACGCTCCAGGGATAACAGCCCCAGCCTGTTCAGCCTCTCCACATAGCTCAAATCCCCCAACCCTGGCCACATCCTTGTAAATCTTTTCTGAACCCTTTCAAGTTTCACAACATCTTTCCAATAGGAAGGAGACCAGAATTGCACGCAATATTCCAACAGTGGCT
>NW_025211350.1:9418-10934 GCF_004010195.1 Chiloscyllium plagiosum
CAGCTGAAATGGTTAGATATACCACATTCTCAATCCACCTCACAGAACCAGCCCAGACACCATCAACCCAGAGGGACATATCTGTTCACTGTGCAGACTCATCCATTGCACTGGTCAATACAAACAAGCAAACTTTCCAGAGTGGAGCACTGCACAGATCAGATCAGGGCATTGATCTATAAACTCAGACCATATATCTGTCCAGCACAGAGAGCTGTGCAGACCACAGCAGTGCATTATCTATAAACCTCAACCAGATCGTCTGACCAGCACAGTGACCTGTGCAGTGATCACCCGTGAATTTATCTGTAAACCAGGAGCAGTTACCCTCCCAGCATGTAGGCCCGTGTACACCACCCCACTGCATTGCTCAGTAACACTGTGTTAGATCACTTCCCAATGTGGGGAACCTTGCAGCCCATGCTGGAAGTGTCAGGATGTGCAGCTCCCACCTATTTACAGCTCCATATCACCATTGTACCAAGACAAGGGGGTTCTGTGGGTGTGAACATCACTGCCAGAGAGAGAGATGGCAGGGGAATCATTTTAAATACCACCACATGGGAGGGGTTTGGGGTATAGACAGAGAGGGGGAGACTGAGAGACAGTGTCATGGAAGGATGTGTTCCCAGGTTTCAGAATGCTGATATGACAGTTGGATAGCATCGTGTAACTTGAGCCATCTTCCCAGGAAAGATGGGATAAAGGGATATTGGTGTGAGGTCAGATGAGCATTTGTTCTGCACCTTTGTAACTGGAATTAGTTTCAACAGAATCTATGTCTCATTGGGCAGATTCTAACAATAATTTATCTTTGTTTGATTTTCCTTGACTGTGACAGAGCGATTATCAGCACGAGGCTGAGCTAGTTTCCTGGTGCTATCGTATCGAACCCACCTCATGAACTACCCACCCCACCCCATGGTGTCCCTCTCATTCAATGCCAGCCCGATTCTCCCACTCATCATGGCTGGAGGTACTCACCATCGCCCAAGTGCCCCTGGATATTCCAACCATTGCAGATAAGGGGCAAATGCACCACAGTTTGTCGACAGGGGCACGGAGGTTCTAGCAGATGAACTAGTACAGAGGAGGACCATTCTCTTCCCAGAGGGGGCCACACCACCAGACACACTGAGCATAGTCTGAGCTCACCACCCAGCTCAGTGCAGTATCTGCAGTCTGAAGAAATGTCCAGCAATACAGCAAATGCATCAATAACCTTCCAGCTCTGTCAGGATAAGGGTCACCAGATTCTCTCCACTCTCTCACACTCACTGTATATCTGTTCGTGTTTCCCCAGAATAAGGCTCCATCACTCTCACCACTGCGATGCAGCACCTTCTCTCTCTCACTTCCCCGCTCTGTCCGGGTAAGGATCACTGTATTGTCTCTGCTCCCTCACACTCACTGTACATCTGCTATAGCACCGACCCTCAAACAAGGCTCATGCTCCACCACTCTCACTACTGCATGCAGCACCTTCCCCTCCACCCCCATATCTCTCTCTCTCTCT
>NW_025211350.1:11051-14428 GCF_004010195.1 Chiloscyllium plagiosum
GGCACAACTTAGAAGCCGTGGCCCTGATGCCATCTCCCTTTTGTGTCGAGCTGGTACAAATGGAATCCCCCCGGTCTCGGTGGGCAGGAGGGTGGGCTCACAACACATCGTCACCACCACCTCCCAGGAAGGCAGCACTGAGACTCCCTCCTACACCTCCCCCTGTAAACAGCTCAGATACTGAAACTAATCTGTGATAGTTACTGCTCTCCTCACTTGTCCTGACATCTTCAATAATCTGTGCTCATATACACCCAGGAAAATCTGTTCCTGCACTCCCTTTATAACGGTACAGCCTATGTTATATTGTCTTTCAATGTTCTTCCGATCAAAGTGCATCACCTCACACTGCTCTGCATTGATCCCCATCTGCCTGAAAACTACACCAACATGTGATTGTCCTGTTCGAGTTTCACACTGTCCTCCATAGATTTCACAATTCGTTCAAGATTGGTGCCATCTACAAACGTTGAGATTGTCGCAGCATCACAGTCCCCATGAAAGAACTGAAATCCTGCTACACTCACTAGTATGAGCTAGTGAAATACTGCTATACTGACAGAGCATATTGCAGCACTGATGAAAGAACTCGAGGACCTTAGGCTCACCCGAGAGAACGAGTTATTTCTGGACAAGACCTTCAGTGAGGTTATTACACCGACCATACCAGAAGAGAGCAGACGATGAGGAAGGCAGAGAGGAGACAGGTGCAAGAGACCCCGGGGAAGTACCTGACAGGAATAAGTTGAATCTTTTGGAAACAGGAGAGACAGATGACCCTGCCAGTCAATGAGGCGGCCAGGTCTGTCAATCAAAAGTTGGCGTGGAGGCAGAGTGGAAGAGTCAGACATCGCACAGAGCCGTGGTAATAGGGGACTCCATAGTGAGAGGAACGGACCGGGGCTTTTGTGGCAGCAGGCGAGACGTAAGGATGGTGCCTTCCTGGTGCCAGGGGTAAAGACATCACAGACAGAGTGCAGGACATACTCAAGGACGAAGGTGAAGAGCCACAGGTGGTGGTACATGTCGGCACAAATGATGTCGGGAAGAAGAGGTGGAACATAGTAAAGCGGGACTTCGGAGAACTAGGAAGAAGGCTGAAAAGCAGGACATCCAAGGTGGTTATCTCCGGTTTTCTTCCGGTTCCTCGGGCTGGTGAGGCCAGGAATAGGGAGATAATGGACTTGAACGTGTGGCTGGGGAACTGTTGCAGGAAGTAAGGATTTACCTTCTTGGATCACTGGGGTATGTTTTGTGGTAAGCATAGATTAGAGAGACGGTTTGTACCTTAATAGGTTAGGGACCAGCATTTTGGCAGGCAGGTAAGTCACTGTAACACAGCCACGTTTAAACTAAGTAGCTGGGGTGGGGTCGGGGGTGGGGGGGAGGGAGCGGACAAACTGGATGTTTAAGAAATAAAATGAAGAGAAAGTTAGAACAAGCGAAGTCAAGAAAGACAACTGTATCAATGAGGCAGAAAACTTAAAAAGGGATCATGCTGTAAGGTTGAGTGAAATAGGAGTTGATGGGAAGGGTGAGGGCAGTAACAAATTAAAAATACTATACATAAATGCACGATACATTAGAAATAAGATGGATGAGCTTGAGGCTCTTTTGGAAATTGGCAGATACCATATTGTGGGGATAACTGAGAAGTGGCTTCAAGTGGACAGGGTCTGGGAAATGAATATTCAAGGCTACACGTGCTATCGTAAGGACAGACTGACGGGCAGAGGGGGTGGGGTGGCAATTTTGGTAAGGGATGATATTCAGTTCCTTGCGCGGGGGTACCTAGAATCAGGGGTTGTAGAGTCAGTGTGGATAGAGCTGAGAAATTCTAAGCGTAAAAAGACCCTCTTGGAAGTTATATACAGGCCCCCAAACAGTAGTCTGGATGTCGGATGTAAGTTGAATCAGGAGCTGAAATTGGCCTGTCGCAAAGATGTTACTACAGTTGTTATGGGGGATTTCAACATGCAAGTAGACTGGGAGAATCAGGATGATATTGGACCTCAAGAAAGAGACTTTGTGGAGTGCCTCCGAGATGGATTCTTAAAACAGCTGGTGCTGGAGCCGACCAGGGAGAAGGCAATTCTGGTTCTGGTATTGTGCAACGAACCAGAATTGATCAGGGACCTCGAAGTGAAGGAACCATTGGGAAGTAGTGACCATAATACAAAAGGTTCTATCTGCAATTTGAGAGGGAGAGGGAGAGGGTCCAATCGGAAGTGACAATATTTCTGTTGAATAAAGGGAACTATGGAGCTATGAGGGACGAACCGGCCAAAGTTCAATGGTGCAATACCTGAGCAGGGATGACAGTGGAGGAGCAATTGCAGATATTTCTGGGTATAATGCAGAAGATGCAGGATCAGTTCATTCCAAAAAGGAAGAAAGATCCTCGGAGGAGCCATGTGTGGCCGTGGCTGACGAGGGAAGTTAAGAAAAATATAAAGTTAAAAGAGAAAAAGTATAACATAGCAAAGATAAGTGGGAAAACGGAGGACTGGGAAGCTTTTCAAGAACAACAGAGGATTACTAAGAAGGAAATACGCAGAGAAAAAATGAGGTACGAAGGTAAACTGGCCAAAAATATAAAGGAGGATAGTAAATGTTTTTTAGGTATGTGAAAGGGAAAAAAATGGTTCAGACTCAAATTGGGCCCTTGAAGACAGAAGCAAGGCAATATATTACGGGGGACAAAGAAATGGCAGAAGAATTGAATTGGTACTTCAGATCTGTGTTCACTGGGGAAGACAAAAGCAATCTCCCTGAGGTAACAGTGGCCAAAGGACCTGCACTTAAGGGTATTTATATTTACCAGGAATTGGTGTTGGAGAGACTGTTAAGTCTGAAGGCTGATAAGTCCCCGGGGCCTGATGGTCTACATCCCAGGTACTGAAGGAGGTGGCTCGAGAAATCATGGATGCGTTGGTGATTATTTTCCAGATTTTGATAGATGCGGGATCAGTTCCTGCGGATTGGAGGGTGGCTAATGTTGTACCACCTTTTAAGAAAGGTGGGAGAGAGAAAGCAGGAAAATATAGACCAGTGAGTTTGACCTCAGTGGTAGGAAAGATGCTGGAGTCTATTATAAAGGATTAAATTACGACACATCTGGATAGTAGTAACAGGATAGGTGAGAGTCAGCATGGATTTATGAAGGGGAAAATCATGCTTGACTAATCTTCTGGAATTTTTTGAGAATGTAACTCTGAAGATGGACGAGGGAGATCCAGTAGATGTAGTGTACCTGGACTTTCAGAAAGCTTTTGATAAAGTCCCACATAGGAGGTTAGTGAGCAAAATTAGGGCACATGATATTGGGGGCAAAGTACTAACTTGCATTGAAAGTTGGTTGGCTGATAGGAAACAAA
>NW_025211350.1:16361-17501 GCF_004010195.1 Chiloscyllium plagiosum
GAGAGTGAATGTTGTTCTGAACTGAGAGCTGCCAAGCACCTGTGGTATGAAAGGATGGCAGACCCAGAGTGTCAACAACAACTCAAAATATGTCACACTTGGCTGGGAAATAGATCTCTGAGTGGTTGCTCTTTGGACAACAATTCAAATTTTAACAATCAGTTTAAATTATGCCCCAGGATACTAAAACCAAATCAAGTTTGAGTTTATTGTTTTTCGAAAATCACACCAATGAGATAATACAATGTTGTGCATATTAAAAATGCAGGCATTTTGAAAATTGCAGACAGAGTAAATGCCATCAACACAGATCCAAGAGATTAGGAAACACTCACCATCAAAGGTACCTTTTCATACGAAACATATCCGCAGTAAAAATAAAGAAGATGACCCAGGGAGATCTATAGCTGAAAGAAGACATTGCAAACAACAGCTGCTGTGTAGTTTTGAAATTAAGTTAATGCAATTTCAATAAGCAGCTTATTGAAACAATATATTGCCATAGAGCTGGAGGCAGTTAATAAGCAGTATTGAGAAAGGGGTCTCAGAGTTGTGAATAGGAGAAAGGGGGTCGCAGAGTTGTGAATACTTGATATAAAATGTTCACTTTCAGAGTTAAAAAAAATAAATTGATGTTTTTATTTAAATAGTGGAATTGGGGAGTTCTCTGTCACTGTTATTATAACAATTTACGAGGCGAATTGAGCATTTCTTTATGTTTAGTTTAAATTACCAGATGAACTCAATGCTGTGCCCTAACAATGTCTGTGTGTGTATCTGTTTGTCTCTGTGTGCGGCAGGTCTAGCAGTCTCTATGGTGTTTAAAATGATGCAATGACACCCTCTGCTAGCCTCCCCACACCACTGCGCAGGCATTCGCAGAGGGTGAAAACCAAAAGGGATTCACTCAGAGAGGGGGATGGAGAGGGCAGCTGCTCACAGCAGCATCCAAACTGATGTCTTATCCATGTACTGATCTAAATGTCCTTTAACAGTTGTAACTGTCCTTGCGTTGACCACTTCCTCTGCAAAGGTCATTCCACACACAAGCCAGATTCTGTCTAAAATAATTACCTCTCATGACTTTTGTAAATCTTATTCCTTTCAACTTAAAATATCCTTCAGTTTAGAATCCCCAAC
>NW_025211350.1:17564-22868 GCF_004010195.1 Chiloscyllium plagiosum
CTTAATAATGTCAAGGTCAATAATATCAAAGTGAATAGTCAAAAACTTTACTGAGGGTGGTGGGGGGGAGGGGGGGGGGGTGGGTTGACCAAAAGCAGAGGACATAGGCATAAGGTGAGAGGAGAACATTTAGAAGTGACCTGAGGGGTAGCTCTTTCACCCAGAGGGTGGTGTGCCTATGGAATGAGCGGGCAGGGAAACCAGACTGGACACAGTATTGCATGACGTCCCAATTCCGATACTCAAAGGTCTGACCAATGAAGATACGTGTGTTAAACACCTTCTTAACCACACTATCTATATGAGATGCAAATTTTAAAGAATTATACCTGACAGTCTAGGTCTCTGTCCTACAACACTGCCAAAGGCCCTGCTTTTAATTGTATATATCCTACTCTTGTCTGATTTGCCAAATCCAATACTTTGCATTAATTCAAACTAAACTCCATCTGCCACTACTCAGCCCAGTGTGTGATATTACTACCTCCTCACCTTCCCCGTTTAATTTTAAAAGTCTCTCCCCAACTCCAGGAGGCCTGCATACTCCAGCCTTGATTTTCACAAAGACCCTGAGCTTGGTTTGCCTTGTGTCGTTTGGGGGAGGAGGGACAGATTGCAGACGCAGTCAGTGGGGAGGAGAGGCTCGACAGTAATCAGCGGCCTGGTATCATTTCATGGTTTTAGGAAGAGGGAGGTCACACGTTAGAGTTGAGTAATACTGATCGGTGTTTTGGGGCCAGAAATTATGGCCTTTCTCTGTCTCTACTGGTGATCAGTAATAAATATCTATTCGAGACCCTTCATTGTGCAGTGTGTGCCTGTAGGATTTTTCCCCTAATATTGCATACTACAGATAATAACGATTAAAGACGTTCATAGTTAATTTCGATAGCACAGCACGTGCACTCAATATCCTACAGTTGAGACAAATATTCTGCATTTGTTTAAGAATACAAAGTGTTTTGTGTAGTTCAGTAATGGTAACCTGATTATAATAAATCCTCACCGAGCTGAAAGTGGGCACTAAAATATGACTCAAAATTTGGGTATGGTAGTGTCTTGGGTCTTGTCTCTGCCTCTGAGCCAGAACTCTGGCTTTGATTCTAATTCCTGAACTCGTGTGGTAGTGTTCATAGCAATGGACTCGAAGGTCTGGATTCAAGTCCCATCTGTTGCAGAGGTATGTCGCAGCATGTCATAACATGCTGATGAGCAAACACACCTCCGTACGCAAAGGTCTTGGTGTAAATCCCACAGAAGTGCCTCATAATACATCTGAACAAACTGATTAAATGGATTTAGAACTGTGACCTGATGGAGAAGGAAGAGGTGTCAGTATTGAATTTCAGAATTTAGGCCCAGGATGACTGAAAACACAGCTATTTGTGTTGATTGGAGTCACATTTCGCAGCAGTAAAGGTTCATAAAATCAGAATGGTCATGGATAGAGTGAGTAGTCCGGGTTTTCTCCCAGGTTAGGGGCGTTCAAAACTAGAGGGCATTAGTTGAAAGTGAGAGGGGAAAGGTTTTTGTGAGGTCTCAGTGACACCTTTTCACACAGAGGTTAGTGTACATATGGAATGAGCTGCCAGAGGAAGTGGTGGAGACTGGTACAACTACAGCATGTAAAAGGTATCTGGATGCTGACAGACCTGGCTAGCTTTTCCAGCAATTTCTGTATTTGTTTAAAAAATGCATTTATTTTAACACAGGTATTCTGAATACATGAAACATTTTATTTTTGAATGATGCAGTGACATATAAACATATCTTCAAATCAACCAAGACCATTTTCTGCTACATTGTATGCTCTGTGTATGACAGCAGCAATGATGCACCACATGGAACAGGGAATGTGATGGAGACATAGTTTGGACAATATACAAGTCGACCTCACATGGTGCAGTTTGTGAAAGGATCACATTACTGTGTGATTCAGCTCAGAGAGGGAGAAAATGTAATCTGCCTGAGAAGGAATGGCCTATTGCATTCTCTCTCCTTCATTGTTCCTCATCACAGCAATGTGTGCGAACTAAAACAAAAATCTACAGTTATCGTTACCATTCTTGTTTTTATACAATTCCTGCAGTGCGGAAACAGGCCCTTCAGCGCAACACGTACATACCAACCTTCCAATGAATAACCTTCCCAGACCCGTTCCCCTACATTTACCCCTGACTAATGTAGTGAAACTAAAGATCCCTGAAAACTGTGGACAATTTAGAATGACCAATCCACCTAACCTGCACAGTATTGAACTGTAGGAGGAAACTGGAGCACCCATTAGAAGCTCACACAGACAGGAGAGAATGTGCAAACTCCACACAGATAGTCGCCGAGGCAGGAATCAAACCCAAGTTCCTGGTGCTGTGAAGCAGCGGTGCTAACCACTGAGCCTTCGTGCTACTCTTTGGGCTATCGCTGACCAGAATTCATTGGAATCTCCTCACTGCCTAATGCAAAGGGAAGTCAGCCAAATCCAACTGTTCCAGGATGAAATCCCATTGCTAGCAGCTTGTGCGAGTAGAAGATCTTCAGAAGCAGAATAACATTTTGGACAATCTCTCAATTTTTATTTTTGTCATGAGTTACACTAATATCTGGGCAAAGTTCTTTCAACTTGAAATTGCCGAGATTTTGTTTATCGGGTGTGTGTGTGCGTGAGTACAAAGAACAAAGAAAATTTACAGCCCAGGAATAGGCCCTTCGGCCCTCCAAGCTTCAGCCGATCAAATCTACTGTCGAAAACTGTCGGTCAATTCCTAAGCACCCGCATGTTCCCCATCTACTCATGCATTTATTCAAATGCATCTTAAATGAATCTGTCATGCCTGCCTCTTCTGCCTCTGCTGACAACGCGTTCCAAATGCCCACCAACCTCTGTGAGAGGTACTTGCCGAGTGTATCTCCTATAAACTTTCCACCTCTCACCTTGAAACCCTGACCTCTCGTTACTGAATCCTTCACCCTGGGAAAAAAGCTTGTCTCTATCCACCTTGTCTATACCCTTCATGATTTTGTAAACCTCAATCAGGTTCCCCCTCAATCTCCTTTTTCTAACCTACTCATCCTTTCTTCATAGCTAGCACCTTCCATACCAGGCAGCATCCTCGTAAACCTTTGCAACCTCTCCAAAGCGTCCACATCTTTTTGCTAAAGTGGCGATCAGAACTGTACACAGTATTCTAAATACGGCCGAACCAATGTCTTGTACAATGTCAACATGACTTGCCACTTCTCCGTACCCCGTCCAATGAAGGCAACCATACCATATGCGTTCTTGACCACTCTATCCACCTGTGCAGCAACCTTCAGGGTAAAATGGACCTGCACTCCCAGATCTCTCTGTTCATCAACTTTTCCCAAGGCTCTTCCATTTATTGTATAATTCACTCTAGAATTTGACTTGCCTAAATAGATCACCTTACATTTGTCTGGATTGAAAGCCATCTGCCACTTTTCCGCTCGACTCTCCAGTCTATCTATATCCTCCTGCATTCTCTGACAGTCCCTTGTGCTTTCTGCTACTCCACCAATCTTCGTGTCATTTGCAAACTTGCTGACCATGCCAACAGTGCCCTCTTCCAGATCATTTCTATATATTACAAACAACAATGGCTCCAATACTGACCCCTGTGGAACACCACTGGTCACCTTTCTCCATTTTGAGAAACTCCCTTCAATTACTACTCTCTGTCGTCTGTTTCTCAGCCAGTTCTTTATCAACCTCGCTAGAACACTCTGCACACCATATAACTTCAATTTCTCCATTAGTCTATCATGGGGAACCTTATCAAATATCTTACTAAAGTCCATGTATATAACATTAACAGCACTTCTTTCATCTATTAACTTGGTCACTTCCTCGAACAACTCTATTACGTTGGTAAGGCACGAACTCGCCTTCGCCAAACCATGTTGCTTGTCACGGATAAGCTCATTATTTTCTAAATATAAATAGATCCTATCTCGCAGTACCTTCTAGAGCAACTTTCCCACCACTGACGTCAGGCTCAATGGTCTGTAGTTCCCTGGAATATCCCTACTACACCTCTTGTACAGGGGGACAACATGGGCTACCCTCCAGTCCTCCGGCACCTCACCTGTTTTTAAGAATGCAACAAATTTCCAATATCCAAACCGTTTGCCATTCATCTTTCCATCATAGTTTGAGTGACATTGCTCTGGATCATAAACGTGCTATTTCAGCTGATTAAAGAAACTAGCCGGACTTGTTCCTAAAATTGACTCTGAATCAGTCTGAGACTGATATCATCGGCCATATCACTGACCTGGTTACATTTAACATTTGTTGTGAGCAGTGGAGGAGTGGGACGAGAAAAGGAAACAGTGACCCAAAAAGCAGGTTAGCTATAGACCGGTGAGCCTAATGTCAGTGATGGGTGAGTTGTTGGAGGGGATTCTGAAAGATAGGATTTACATACAGTTGGGAAGGCAAGGACTTATCAGAGTTGTGAACGTGGCTTTCTGCATGGGAAATCATGTCTCATTAATTTGATTGAGTTTTATGAAGAGGTGACAAAGAAGACTTTTGAAGACAGTTTGGTAGACATTGTCTACATGGACCTCAGCAAAGTGTTGACAACATTCTGATTGGTAGACAGATTAGGAAGTTTCGGTCATGTGGGATACAGGGGAAACTAGTCACAATTGGCTCGAAGGAAGAGGGATATTTTTCAGACTGGAGGCTTGTGAGCAGCAGTGTGCGGCGAGAGCCAGTACTGAGTTCACTACATTTCATCAATTATTTCAAGGATTTGAATATGAATATTGGGGCCATAGTTAGTAAGTTTATAGATGCCATCAGAAAGGTGAAATTGTAGATTATCTCAGAATACAATGAGATCACAATGAGATTGGACAAAGAGACAAGGAGTGACAGATGAAGTGTAATTTAGATAAATACGAGGTTTTGCATTTTGGGAAGGCAAATCAGGGCAGGAATTATACACTTAATGGTAAGGTCCTGGGGCGTGTTGTGGAACAAAGGGACCTCGGGCTGCGGGTGCATTGTTCCTTGAAAGTGGAGTCGCAGGTAGACAGTGTGGTGCAGAACACATTTGGCACATTTGCCTTAATCAGTCAGAGTTTTGAGTATAGGAATTGGGGTGTTATGTTTGATCTGTATACGATACTGGTGAGGCCAGTTTAAGAATACTGCATACAACTCGGTTGGCTGCAGAAAAGATTTACACGGATGGTGCAGGGCTGAAGGATTTGAGTTTTAGGGAGAGGCTGGTTAGGTTGAGGTGTTTCCCCCGGAGTGCCAGAAACTGAGGGGTA
>NW_025211351.1:0-799 GCF_004010195.1 Chiloscyllium plagiosum
TGCTTGATTAGGGACAGCCAGCATGGATTTGTGCAGGGTAGGCCTTGCCTTACAAGTCTTACTGAATTCTTTGAGGAGGTGACCAAGCATGTGGATGAGGGTAGAACAATGGATGTAGTATACATGGATTTTAGTAAGGCATTTGATAAGGTTCCCCATGGTAGGCTCATGCGGAAAGTCAGGAGGCATGGGATAGAGGGAAATTTGGCCAGTTGGATAGAAAACCGGCTAACCAGTTGAAGTCAGAGAGTGGTGGTAGATGGTAAATATTCAGCTTGGAGCCCAGTTACAAGTGGAGTTCCACAGGGATCAGTTCTGGGTCCTCTGCTGTTTGTAATTTTTCTTAATGAATTGGAAGAGGGAGTCGAAGGGTGGGTCAATAAATTTGCAGATAATACGAAGATTGGTGGAGTTGTGGATAGTGAGGAGGGCTGTTGTCGGCTGCAAAGGGACTTAGATATGATGCAGAGCTGGGCTCAGGAGTAGCAGATGGAGTTCAACCCTGCCAAGTGTGAGGTTGTCCATTTTGGAAGGACAAATAAGAATGCGGAATACAGGGTTAATGGTAGGGTTCTTAGTAAGGTGGAGGAGCAGAGGGATCTTGCGGTTTATGTACATAGATCTTTGAAAGTTACCACTCAGGTGAATAGAGCTTGTAAGAAGGCCTATGGTGTATTAGCGTTCATTAGCAGAGGGATTGAATTCAAGAGTCGTGAAGTGATGTTGCAGCTGTCCAGGACCTTGGTTAGGCCACATTTGGAGTATTTTGTGCAGTTCTGGTCGCCTCACTTTCGGAAAG
>NW_025211351.1:16982-21441 GCF_004010195.1 Chiloscyllium plagiosum
CTCTCGCCCTCACGGCTTCTTTCACTCACTTACTCTGATTTCCAGTTCCCGTAATGATCACCACCATGGACAGGAGACTGTTCCAGTATGCAGATGGGATATCCTGTTGCGAACCATAAGGTACTTCTTTAGGACGGACATCCTGTAGGCGTGTCTCTAGGATGCAGGAGGTGGTATCCCACACAATGAAGGGCCAACCTACTGCTAATAAACTGCCAGCATTGGCGGGAACAGTCTCTACATTGACCACCTGAGTGGACATCCTTTCCCTAATTTGGGGTCAATAAAATACTACAGAGGTGGAAATATGAGAAGCACTGAAACTCCTTCCTTCCTTTATCATCTTCCACCCTATTCTCCACCTAATGACCTTGCTTCCTGTCCCTAGAGGGCTGATAGAACCCAGTCCCATTCCAATATACAAGAACATAAAGAGCTGGCAAACTGGTCAACATTGATCTCAACACAAACACTCTTGGCCTGACTGTCAAATTCTAAAGTGTAACTTGAGATGAGTTCACAAAAAATGGCAGAAGTACCGAAACAACCACTTCCATCCACCAGAAACAAATTCCTATGATTGGAAATGGGTGGTCCGCTATTTGGAATGGAGCAGTGCATTTGGAAAGTTAATCAGGAGCAGCAATGTTTTGTGTCGGACGTGTGCACAGTTTGAAGCTGTTTGCTGATTCAGTTTTGCTAATGGTTTGGCAGATACATTCCAATTAGAATTAATTAAATCTGCCAAAGTGGACATTAAATACTCACATTTATGAGTTGCTTTAACTGGAAAAGGATGCACCGAATGCCAAACAGGAGAAGGTTGGTGGCATGTACCAGAAGAGTTAGGACCAATGACCAGAAACATGAAACAGGCTTTCAAGCAAGCTTTCAAAGAGAGAATGAGTACCAGAGGGCATCTGAGGAAGTTTATCAGTAGAGTATAGCCAATTAAGGCGGTTTGACCATACTCATGGACAAAAAGAAGACATAGAGCAATCAGAGAACCAAAGAACAGCATGTATATATGAAGGGTACAAGAGAGCACATGGATCAAGGCCTTGAAGGCTTTAGAGATAGACATAAGTTTACATTCAATACATTTGATGATAATGAGCCAGTTGAGATCTCAGTCCTTTCTCTATAAGCACAAATTTATGTTTAGCTGTCTTGTCCAGACCAGCATGAAATGGGGTTTTTCTTTGCACTGTGCACATCTCCTGATTTCAGAAGGTATCTTAGTTTTGTAAATGCAATATAATGTATTCTCCACAGTTTTAGCAATTTATGAAATAGCAGTTAACAGAAATAAACAACTTTCCAAATCTGTCTTTCAACAGCCAGACTAATACAATATTCAATGAGGATCTGCATTAACAAAGTGGGCTTGTCAGGGGGTTAAAATCATTTCAAATTCTAAAACTAGATTCCATTTTAATCATATCAGCTGGATGTTAGATTCTCCATTAGCAAAAGGTTCCCATATTCAAATGGTTGCTTGCAAATACAGCAAATACTTGCTGTAAAATATGACCTTTTTTTTTTCTTTTTTTGTCTTGCATTCAGCAAGACCGTTGCAAGAATTTTGACATAAAGGGACAAGAACATTTTACACTGCACAAGAAGAGAGTTCTGATGTTTTGGAAAGTGCACAATGATTGATTGAGATTTTACCAATGGAAAATGGACTGATCAGATGGTGACAGTCAGTTGACAGCTAAACTTTGTTAAATTTTCAAT
Source organism: Chiloscyllium plagiosum (assembly GCF_004010195.1). Classification (NCBI taxonomy): domain Eukaryota; kingdom Metazoa; phylum Chordata; class Chondrichthyes; order Orectolobiformes; family Hemiscylliidae; genus Chiloscyllium; species Chiloscyllium plagiosum. Next base: position 18,723 of record NW_025211351.1, read on the forward strand.
TGGCAGGTTGCCTGAGTGATCACGGTGTTGCCCTGCCACATAAATCAGAGAATGGCCATCATCAAATTAGCCGAATCACAACAAGCATTGGCAGTTAACTGACAATCATCACCTGGTCCATTCTCCACGCCTTTACCAATCAGGACTCATTGCCCAGACAGATTGAATGCTTTCTCCCTTTTCATTGGTATTCTTGAGGGTGTCCTGATGTGTACAATACTAAAAACTTAAACTTGAAAAAAAAACTTTACTTTTATCAATACTCAGATTTCCATGTCGTACCACCTGGCAGTGGTGAAAAGGTATCAGAGATGGAAATGTGTTGCTGGAAAAGCGCAGCAGGTCAGGCAGCATCCAGGGAACAGGAGAATCGACGTTTCGCGCATTAGCCCTTGAAAAGGTATCACACCTGCAATGAACTGGGAAAGTTCTGCACTGGTCTCAGAGAAAAAAAACAGCAACAATGTCCTTGTGGAGAGAGAAGAATGGCATTACTTTGCCTTTGATTCTATACAGCAAGAATTTCAAAACCAACGAGGAACAGAAATAAACAGAGACAACCCACATGCACATACAAACAGCACTCGATTATTTAAAGTAACAGAGAGAAATTCTGCACGAGCAGAAATACTACTTGTTATTCTGAATAGTGAATGTGGCACCAAAATCACCCTTGTGATAATGACAGTTTGAAAATCTAGCCCACATTGGTTTGCAGCAGTTGAAGAGTTGTTCATTCTGTTATGAACCCCGGTCAGTTCCGACACCAGTATGTGACCACAGATTCAGATTGTTTTTAAAGGCAGATATCAATATGAAGTTGCACAGTGGCAGCAGCACGGCTATCTTATGGACAGCACGAAAGAGATCTCACACCCATTGACTCTTTAATAAAGAAATGGGCAAACCTTCGAGATAGGGAAATGTAAAAACAGGAACCACTAACATGATTTCATCCAATTCGTTAGTAACTGATACCTGATTGCCAAATTCAGCTGCCACTTGAAAGGATGCAAGAAGCCCCAAAAGGAGATACTCCAAATTTCACTTGTTTCTGTGTCACATTATCGCGAGAGTTTTGTAGTTGCCTTCTAGCAAACATTATTTGTTTCCACAAACCACATAGGTTTGACAGAGAAGCATTGGCTCTGATCAGAGATTAGAACCGAATAGTGCAGAACCACATCATAACTCATCTCGAGAAGCTGTGTCAATGGGTGTTTGGGTTTACAGTGCCTCTGTATTCTGAGCTTCGGCCCCAATCTCTCGCTATTCCCTAAGTTTTCTGATAACTTGCAGTTCCAGTCAGTTTGTATTTCATCATTGTCCCAGATTATAGAGGTTTCAGTGTCAGTGAGTTCACCAGTATAGCGCATTGGATAAATCAGCAGTGGCTCCACTAAAAAGGCATTTTAAATCCTGAGGCTCATCGAACAGCATATCTTTATCCCTGTTAAATGACCTAATAACAGTTAACAACATTATATTTGATCTGCTATATTTTCCATTACTGACTGCAATGAAGTTACCTCATGGGATATAGAAACTCGCCAATGTCAGTACAAACCTCTTAAAATTTGGGCAAAGCCCAGGCTATTGACTTAAGAGAATAAATTCCATACAATCATGCAACAAAGAAAAGCAGATTAAAGTCAAATAATGCACAGATTTGATGAAGAGAAAACCCCCTCTACCCTAACAGGAAGGCAAGTGGAAAAGTTGCGCATTTATATAACATCTTAATGCAATCTCAGAGTATCCTAAACATCTATTTTCAGATCTCTGAAACAAATGCAGAACCCCTTGTGGCCACTGTCAACTACATGCTATCAAACCCAGGGAATCAAAGGTGGAAATATCAGCATGTGCCCATGTAACAGTTTATAATTTGTGTTTAATATCTCCTCTCGAGTAACTAGCAAAATTGTTTCGCGGTGTGAACAATAAATGAGAATAGGTCATTTGGCCCTTCGAGCCTGCCCCACCATTCAATAAGATCCTGACTGACCCGATTTTAACAAGCTTATAAAACATTCAGCTGACAATATCCCACTTTACCTTCTCTTATTCTATCATTTTAGTGTATTTCACTACACATCTATTCTAATAGAACATAGGACAGTACAGCACAGAACAGGCCCTTCAGCCGACGATGTTGTGCCGACCACTGATCCTCATGTATGCACCCTCAAATTTCTGTGACCATATGCATGTCCAGGAGTCTCTTAAATGTCCCCAATGACCCTGCCTCCACAACTGCTGCTGGCAACGCATTTCACGCTCTCACAACTCTCTGTGTAAAGAACCCGCCTCTGACAGCCCCTTTATACTTTCCTCCAACCAGCTTAAAACTATGACCTCTCGTGTTAGTCATTTCTGGGAAATAGTCTCTGGCTATCGACTCGATTTTTGCCTCTCATTATTTTGTATACCTCAATTAGGTCCCCTCTTATCTTCCTTTTCTCCAATGAAAAAAGTCCGAGCTCAGTTAACCTCTCCTCATAAGATAAAGCCACCAGTCCAGGCAGCATTCTGGTAAACCTCCTCTGAACCCGCTCCAAAGTAGCCACATCTTTCTTATAATAGGGCGACCAGAACTGGACGCAGTATTCCAAGTGCAATCTAACCAAAGTTTTAAAGAGCTGCAACAAGATCTCACGACTCTTAAACTCAATACCCCTGTTAATGAAAGCCAAAACACCATATGCTTTCTTAACAA
>NW_025211351.1:21517-22876 GCF_004010195.1 Chiloscyllium plagiosum
ACTTCCAGGCAGAATATTTTCCTTCTACTACCACTCGCTGTCTTCTGTTGGCCAGCCAATTCTGTATCCAGACAGCTATGTTCCCCTGAATCCCATTCCTCCTGATCTTCTGAATGAGCCTACCATGGGGAACCTTATCAAATGCCTTGCTGAAGTCCATATACACCACATCCACAGCTCGACCCTCACCAACCCTTCTCGTCATAGTCTCAAAGAACTCTATAAGATTGGTGAGGCATAAACTGCCCCTCACAAAGCCGTGTTGACTGCATTTAATCAAGCCATGCTCTTCCAGATGGTCAAAAATCCTATCCCTCAAAATCCTTTCTAACACATTGCAGACAACAGACGTGAGACTTACGGGTCTGTAATTGCTGGGGATTTCCCTATTTCCTTTCTTGAAGAGAGGAATTACATTTGCCTCTCTCCAGTGCTCAGGTACGACTCCAGTGGAGAGCGAGGATGAAAAGATCTGCGCAAGTGGCGAAGCATTTCTCGTTTCCCAAAGCAGCCGACGACATATCTGGTCCAGGCCTGGCGACTTGTCAATCTTAATGTTTGACAAAATTTTCAGCACATCAGCTTCCTCTATCTCTATCCATTTCAGCATGCACACCTGCTCTTCAAAGGTTTCATTCACTACAAACTTCATTTCTCTCGTAAAGACAGAAGCAAAAAAACCCTGACCTCCTCAGACTCCACACACAAATTCTCTATGCTATCCCTGATCGGGCCTACTCTTTCTTTGACCATTCCTTTATTCCTCACATAAGTGTAAAATGCCTTTGTGTTCTCCCTAATCCATTCTGCCAAGCCTTTCTCGTGCCCCCTCCTGGCTCTCCTCCGACCATTTTTAAGTTCCTTCCTTGCCTGCCTGTAATTCTGCCATACTAGTTTAAACCCTCTCGAACTACTCGTGCAAAACTTCCACCCAGGACATTGGTCCCCTTCCAGTACAGATGCAACCCATCCTTCTTGTACAGGTCTCACCTTTCCCAGAAGGCACCCCAATTATCTACATATCTGAAACCCTCTCTCCTACACCAGCTGCGCAGCCACGTGTTAAGCTTCGCCTGCTCCCTGTTCCTCGCCTCGCTATCACGAGGCACCGGTAGTAAACTATAGAACACTACTCTGTTAGTCCTGCTTTGCAGCTTCCATCCTTACTCCCTGAAATCACTTTTTATATCCTCGATCCTTTTCCTGGCTATATCATTAGTGCCAATATGTAACAAGATTTCTGGCTGTTCGCCCTCCCCTTTTAGAACCTTATACACCCGATCGGAGACGTCCCGGACCCTGGCACCAGGGAGGCAACATACCTTCCGGGAATCCCGATCGTGACCACAAAATCTCCTG
>NW_025211352.1:0-2798 GCF_004010195.1 Chiloscyllium plagiosum
TGCTACCACTACCTTTATTCTTGATTTATTTAAGTAGCAGAATTTAATCCATGATTTGCCATTTTGAGTTTTAAACTCACATCTTTGGATTATTAAATCTCAATTATTAGTCCAAGAGCATTACCACAATGTAACCTTACTTACACAATGTTAATTAAGTGAAGGATTTATTTCACTTAGTTTTACCATTTTTCAGTATTCTGTGCTACTCTCTGCTTAGTAACCATAGAAGGTGATTATTAAAACTTGAGAATAATTTCATTGCTGTCACAAGATTTTCTTTCTTATCTGTATCTAGGAGGGAATAATTGGCTATCAATTGAATGATCGTTCACTAATATGTATATCTCAAATCACAAGAGACACAGAAGAAGGAAACTTATCTAACTTTGTTCAGAAAAACTTTAAAGTCAACCTTTCTTGCCATCTTGAATAATTGCTTCTTTGGGATTGTTCACAGAGAATGTTTGTGGAGCAATCCCATCTCATGTGATTTTAAATGGATTCCCAAACTCCAAGGCTGCTGCCAATTCTTCCTTAGTCTCACCCCTCCTCATCTTTGTGATTTCCTCCAGTCCCACAGTGGTTATAGATATCTAATTTTGACCTCGTATGCGCCCTGAATTTTTATTGCTTCAGCATTGATGTCTGTAACTTCAATTGCCTTTGTCTCAATTGTTGGATTTCCCTCCCTAGACTTTGGGAATATATTTTGCTCTTTTAAAATATTCCTTAAAACCTACCAATGTGGGTGAACTTTTCGTCATCTGACTTAATATCTCAAATGATTCAGTGTCAAACTTTGTTTTAAAATGTTCTTTTGAAGTGCCTTGGGTCTTCTCATTATTGTTAAGATAGTATATAAATAAAGATTAATGTTACTATGTCAAAAGCACTGTGTAAATGCAAGTTGTACGATTGAACCAATGTTCTCTGTCTTTATTGCATTCATCCTGGTGATTCAGCTTTTCAGACCAGCACTTCTGATCTGTCTTCTTTTTCCATCATTCCAGGATTTCACTCGTCCATCATGGTAGATGGGTTTTTCAACTGTGCCTGTTTCATTTCTTGCTTGTCTGTTCTGCTGTTGTTTTAAAAAATTCTCAAGGTCAAGGACCAGGCTCGCAGGAAAGTAGTCTGACACAGAACAAACAGCCAAGAGGCGAGTCTGCTAGAATATAAGTGTTTTATTCCCCGCAGCGTCGCCACAACCAGGTCTCGTACTTACAACGGGTCTGGTTTATACTCACTCTACGTGTTACCGGAACTGGGAGCCGTCAGTTCTCGTAGAGCGGTTGCCAACAACCCACGCTCGGCGGTTAAACGCAACCCCGGAGCAGACTCTACCGAACTGGAGACTTCCCCAGCTGATATACCCTTTTCCAGATATAAACATTCATGTGAACAGCAGAGCAAGGCTAAAAAACACATTCCATTCTGGTTACATACAGATAAGAAGATTCACACGGGAAGGTGTATAATAAGATTCACACGGGACTAAGCGACACCTTCCATTTTCGGTTAGATTCACACATGTAGCAGAGCAAGGCTAAAAAACACATTCCATTCTGGTTACATACAGATAAGAAGATTCACACGGGAAGGTGTATAATAAGATTCACACGGGACTAAGCGACACCTTCCATTTTCGGTTAGATTCACACATGTAGCAGAGCAAGGCTAAAAAACACATTCCATTCTGGTTACAAACAGATAAGAAGATTCACACGGGAAGGTGTATAATAAGACTCACACGGGACTAAGCGACACCTTCCATTTTCGGTTAGATTCACACATGTAGCAGAGCAAGGCTAAAAAACACATTCCATTCTGGTTACATACAGATAAGAAGATTCACACGGGAAGGTGTATAATAAGATTCACACGGGACTAAGCGACACCGTCCATTTTCGGTTAGATTCACACATGTATTGGGACACAATTTTAACCCTTTCACCACATTCCACTGCTTAGCCCAATACATGTGTTGCATTATGATTCACACATGTATTGGGACATAATTTTACACCACACAGTGTCATCCTCAAACACGGATGTATGTTGCACTGAGCTCCCGCCATCAGATTATCAGTGTAGGTTGTAAATAACTGAACCTACCGGACTGATATTTGTGATAATCCATAGCTACATCTTTATTAGAAATCGATGAATCCTGACTCTCCGATTTCTAAGTGTTGACCATTCGTCATTCCATGGTAATACATTATCCGTCATCTGTTTTGTGTCAGAACTTTTATTTTTTAATACCTTGTGGAAAATCTCTGGAAAGCCTCGTGTCTACTAGTTCGCCTTTATCAAGACTGATTGTGACATTCTCAGGGATCTCCAAAAAATCTTTGTATGATTTTACAAGTTTCCCTTTCACAACACCGTGCTGACTCTGCGTGAAGCCTTTCTAAATGCCCTGCAATTCCTTCCTTAAGAACGGACTCCAGCAGATTCCCAGCAATAATGGTTCGGCTAAATGGTTCCTGCTTTCTGTCTGGCTCCTTTCTTGAAAACAGGCGCCACACTGGATATTCTCCAGTTTCGATGGAGCATTCCTGTAATCCACAGAGTTATGGAATATTTCACACAGTGCCGCCAGTCACTTTGTCACCACTTCTTTTAATCCAACTATGAATTACTGCTGACCTGTCTACCCTTAGTCTTATCTGTTTGTTAAAAACCTTGTTTCTTTTGATAAAAACAGTTCATCAACTTCCCTCCGATTCCATTTTCATTATGTCATTGAAATAGTCACAGTACGTTCCCTTTGAGGAACTATGTCAGATACT
>NW_025211352.1:13724-22902 GCF_004010195.1 Chiloscyllium plagiosum
TGTGCTGCTCCCTGACTGATCACTGTGCAGCTCCCTGACTGATCACCGTGACATTCCCTGACTGATCACTGTGTAGCTCCCTGACTTCTCACTGTGCAGCTCCCTGACTGATCACTGTGTTGCACCCTGACTTCTCACTGTGCAGCTCCCTGACTGATCACTGTGTTGCACCCTGACTTCTCACTGTGCAGCTCCCTGACTGATCACTGTGTTGCACCCTGACTTCTCACTGTGCAGCTCCCTGACTGATCACTGTGTTGCACCCTGACTTCTCACTGTGCAGCTCCCTGACTGATCACTGTGTTGCACCCTGACTTCTCACTGTGCAGCTCCCTGACTGATCACTGTGTTGCACCCTGACTTCTCACTGTGCAGCTCCCTGACTGATCACTGTGTTGCACCCTGACTTCTCACTGTGCAGCTCCCTGACTGATCACTGTGTTGCACCCTGACTTCTCACTGTGCAGCTCCCTGACTGATCACTGTGTTGCACCCTGACTTCTCACTGTGCAGCTCCCTGACTGATCACTGTGCAGTTCCCTGACTGATCACTGTTCAGCTCCCTGATTGATCACTGTGCAGCTCCCTGACTGATCACTGTGCAGTTTCCTGACTGATCTCTGTGCCACTCCCTGACTGATCACTGTGCAGCTCTCTGACTGATCACTGTACAGCTTCCTGACAGATCACTGTGCAGATCCATGACTGATCTCTTTCCAGCTCCCTGACTGATCACTGTGCTGCCCCCTGACTGATCACGGTGCCATTCCCTGAAGGATCTCTGTGCTGCTCCATGACTGATCACTGTGCTGCTCCCTGACTGATCACTGTGCAGCTCCCTGACTGATCACCGTGACATTCCCTGACTGATCACTGTGTAGCTCCCTGACTTCTCACTGTGCAGCTCCCTGACTGATCACTGTGTAGCTCCCTGGCTCTTCACTGTGCAGCTCCCTGGTTCTTCACTGTGCAGCTCCCTGACTGATCAATGTGCAGATACCTGAATGTTCACAGTGCAGCACCCTGACAGATCACTGTGCAGCTCCCTGACTCTTCACTGTGCTGCTCCCTAACTGATAACTGTGCCGCTCGCTGACTAATCTCTGTGCAGCTCCCTGACTGATCACTGTGTTGCACCCTGACTTCTCACTGTGCAGCTCCCTGACTTATCACTGTGCGGCTCCCTGACTGATCACTGTGCCACTTCCTGACTGATCACGGTGCCACTCCCTGACTGATCACTGTGCAGTTCCCTGACTGATCACTGTACACCTCCCTGACTGATCAGTGTGCTGCTCCCTGACTGATCACTGTGCAGCTCCCTGACCGATCACTGTGCAGCTCTCTGACTGATCACCATACAGCTTCCTGACAGATCACTGTGCAGATCCATGACTGATCTCTTTCCAGCTCCCTGACTGATCTCTGTGCTGCTCCCTGACTGATCACTGTGCTGCTCCCTGACTGATCACTGTGTAGCTCCCTGACTGATCTCTGTGCCACCCCCTGACTGATCACGGTGACATTCCCTGACTGATCACTGTGTAGCTCCCTGACTGATCTCTGTGCAGCTCCCTGACTTATCACTGTACCGCACTCTGACAGATCACTGTGCATTTTCCTGGCTCTTCACTGTGCAGCTCCCTGTCTCTTCAATGTGCAACTCCCTGACTGATCACTGTGCAGCTCTCTGACTGATCTCTGCGTAGATCCCTGACTGGTAACTGTACAGCACCCTGACAGATCACAGTGCAGCTCCCTGACTGATCACTGTGCAGCTCCCTGACTCTTCACTGTGCTGCTCCCTAACTGATCACTGTGCCGCTCGCTGACTGATCTCTGTGCCACTCCCTGTCTGATCACTGTACTGCACCCTGACAGATCACTGTGCAGCTCCCTGGCTCTTCACTGTGTAGCTCCCTGGCTCTTCATTGTGCAGCTTCCTGACTGATCACTCTGCAGATCCCTGATTGATCACTGTGTAGCTCCCTGACTTATCACTGTACCGCACCCTGACAGATCACTGTGCAGCTCCCTGGCTCGTCACAGTGCAGCTCCCTGGCTCTTCATTGTGCAGCTTCCTGACTGATCACTGTGCATCTCGCTGACTCTTCACTGTGCTGCTCCCTGACTGATCTCTTTGCAGCTCCCTGACTGATCACTGTGCTGCTCCGTGAATGATCACTGTGCAGGTCCCTGACTGATCTCTTTGCAGCTCCCTGACTTATCACTGTGCTGCTCCTTGACTGATCACGGTGCCACTCCTTGACTGATCACTGTGCAGTTCCCTAACTGATCACTGTACAGCTCCCTGACTGATCACTGTACAGCTCCCTGACTGATCACTGTGCAGTTCCCTGACTGATCACTGTGCAGTTCCCTGACTGATCACTGTGCAGTTCCCTGACTGATCACTGTACAGCTTCCTGACTGATCACTGTGCAGCTCCCTTTCTGACCACTGTTCAGATCCCTGACTGATCACAGTGCAGCTCCATGAATGATCTCTGTGCCACTCTCTGTCTGATCACTCTCTGACTGATCTCTGTGTAGCTCCCTGAATGTTCACAGTGCAGCTCCCTCACTGATCACTGTGCAGCTCCCTCACTGATCACTGTGCAGCTCCCTCACTGATCACTATGCAGCTTCCTGACTGATCACTGTGCATCTCGTTGACTCTTCACTGTGCTGCTCCCTAACTGATCACTGTGCCGCTCGCTGACCGATCTCTGTGCCACTCTCTGACTGATCACGGTCCCATTCCCTTAATGATCTCTGTGCAGTTCCCTGACTGATCACTGTGCTGCTCCCTGACTGATCACTGTGCTGCTCCCTGACTGATCACTGTGTAGCTCCCTGACTGACCACTGTGTAGCTCCCTGACTTATCACTGTGCGGCTCCCTGACTGATCACTGTGCAGCTCCCTGACTGATCACTGTGCAGCTCTCTGACTGATCACTGTGCAGCTCTCTGACTGATCACTGTACAGTTCCCTGACTGATCACTGTGCAGCTCCCTGACTGATCACTGTGCAGCTCCCGGACTATTCACTGTGCACCACCCTGACTATTCACTGTGCACCACCCTGACAGATCACTGTGCAGCTCCTTGGCTCTTCACTGTGCAGCTTCCTGACTGATCACTCTGCAGATCCCTGACTGATCACTGTGTAGCTCCCTGACTTATCACTGTACCGCACCCTGGCTCTTCATTGTGCAGCTTCCTGACTGATCACCATGCAGCTTCCTGACTGATCACTGTGCAGTTCCCTGACTGATCACTGTGCAGTTCCCTGACTGATCACTGTGCAGTTCCCTGACTGATCACTGTGTAGTTCCCTGACTGTCCACTGTGCAGTTCCCTGACTGATCACTGTACACCTCCCTGACTGATCACTGTGCAGTTCCCTGACTGATCACTGTGCAGCTCCCTGACTGATCACTGTGCAGCTTCCTGACTGATCACTCTGCAGATCCCTGACTGATCACAGTGCAGCTCCGTGAATGATCTCTGTGCCACTCCCTGTCTGATCACTCTCTGACTGATCTCTGTGTAGCTCCCTGAATGTTCACAGTGCAGCTCCCTGACTGATCACTGTGCAGCTCCCTGACTGATCACTGTGCAGCTCCCTCACTGATCACCATGCAGCTTCCTGACTGATCACTGTGCATCTCGTTGACTCTTCACTGTGCTGCTCCCTAACTGATCAATGTGCCGCTCGCTGACCGATCTCTGTGCAGCTCCCTGACTGATCACTTTGCTGCTCCCTGACTGATCACTGTGCTGCTCCCTGACTGATCACTGTGCGGCTCCCTGACTGATCACTTTGCAGCTCCCTGGCTCTTCACTGTGCGGCTCCCTGACTGATCACTGTACAGCTCCCTGACTGATCACTGTGCAACTCTCTGACTGATCACTGTGCAGCTCCCTGACTGATCACTGTACAGCTCCCTGACTGATCACTGTGCAGCTCTCTGACTGATCACTGTGCAGCTCCCTGACTGATCACTGTGCAGCTCCCTGACTGATCACTGTACAGCTCCCTGACTGATCACTGTACAGCTCTCTGACTGATCACTGTGCAGCTCCCTGACTGATCTCTGTACAGCTCCCTGACTGATCACTCTGCAGCTCTCTGACTGATCACTGTGCAGCTCTCTGACTGATCACTGTGCAGCTCCCTGACTGATCACTGTGCAGCTCTCTGACTGATCACTGTGCAGCTCCCTGACTGATCACTGTGCAACTCTCTGACTGATCACTGTGCAGCTCCCTGACTGATCACTGTGCAACTCTCTGACTGATCACTGTGCAGCTCCCTGACTGATCACTGTGCAACTCTCTGACTGATCACTGTGCAGCTCCCTGACTGATCACTGTGCAACTCTCTGACTGATCACTGTGCAGCTCCCTGACTGATCACTGTGCAACTCTCTGACTGATCACTGTGCAGCTCCCTGACTGATCACTGTGCAACTCTCTGACTGATCACTGTGCAGCTCCCTGACTGATCACTGTGCAACTCTCTGACTGATCACTGTGCAGCTCCCTGACTGATCACTGTGCAACTCTCTCAGCTTCCAGACAGATCACTGTGCACCTCCTTGACTGATCTATTTGCAGCTCCCTGACTGATCACTGTGCAGCTCTCTGACTGATCACGGTGCCATTCCCTGAATGATCTCTGTGCAGCTCGCTGACTGATCACTGTGCTGCTCCCTGACTGATCACGGTGACATTCCCTGACTGATCACTGTGTAGCTCCCTGGCTCTTCACTGTGCAGCTCCCTGGCCCTTCACTGTGCAGCTCCCTGACAGATCACTGCGCAGCTCCCTGGCTCTTCACTGTGCAGCTCCCTGTGCAGCTCCCTGACTGATCACTGTGCAGCTCTCTGACTGATCTCTGTGTAGATCCCTGACTGGTAACTGTACAGCACCCTGACTGATCACTATGCAGCTCCCTGACTGATCACTGTGCATCACCCTGAGTCTTCACTGTGCAGCTCCCTAACTGATCACTGTGCCGCTCGCTGACTGATCTCTGTGCCACTCCCTGACTGATCTCTGTGCTGCTCCCTGACTGATCCCTGCGCAGCTCCCTGACTGATCACTGTGAAGATCCCTGACTGATCACTGTACAGCTCCCTGACTGAATCATGTACAGCTCACTGACTGAACTCTGTGCAGATCCCTGACTGTTCACAGTGCAGCTCCCTGACTGATCCCTGTGCAGCTCCCTGACTGATCACTGTGAAGATCCCTGACTGATCATTTTGCAGCTCTGTGACTGATGATTGTGCAGCTCCCTGACTGATCACCGTGCAGCTTCCTGACAGATCACTGTGCAGCGTCCTGACTGATCTCTTTGCAGCTCCCTGACTGATCACTGTGCTGCTCCCTTTCTGATCACTGTGCCACTCCCTGACTGATCTCTATGCCACTTCCTGACTGATCACAATGCCATTCCCTGAATGATCTCTGTGCCACTCCCTGACTGATCACTGTGTAGCTACCTGACGTATCACTGTGCAGCTCCCTGACTGATCACTGTGTAGGTCCCTGACTTATCATGTACAGCACCCTGACAGATCACTGTGCAGCTCCCTGGCTCTTAACTGTGCAGCTCCCTGACTGATCACTGTGCAGCTCCCTGACTGATCTCTGTGTCGATCCCTGACTGGTCACTGTACAGCACCCAGACAGTTCACTGTGCTGCTCCCTGACTGATCTCTGTGCCACTCCCTGACTGATCTCTGAGCAGTTCTCTGACTGATCCCTGCGCAGCTCCCTGACTGATCACTGTGCAGCCCCTGACTGATCACTGTGCAGCTCCCTGACTGATCACTGTGCAGCTCGCTGACTGATCTCTTTGCAGCTCCCTGACTGATCACTGTGACACTCCCTGACTGATCTCTGTGCCACTCCCTGACTGATCTCTGTACAGTTTCCTGACTGATCACTGTACAGCTTCCTGACTGATCACTGTGCAGCTCCCTTTCTTACCACTGTACAGTTCCCTGGCTGATCACTGTGCAGCTCCCTGACTGATCACTGTGCAGCTCTCTGACTGATCTCTGTGTAGATCCCTGACTGGTCACTGTACAGCACCCTGACAGATCACTGTGCAGCTCCCTGACAAATCACTTTGCAGCTCCCTGACTGATCACTGTGCATCTCCCTGACTCTTCACTGTGCTGCTCCCTGACTGATCACTGTGCCACTCTCTGACTGATCACTGGGCTGCTCCCTGACTGGTCCCTGTGCAGCTCCTGGACTGGTCACTGTACAGCTCCCTGACTGATCACTGAGCAGTTCCTTGACTGATCACTGTACAGCTTCCTGACTGATCACTGTACAGCTTCCTGAATGATCAATGTGCAGCTCCCTTTCTGACCACTGTACAGTTCCCTGACTGATCACGGTGCAGCTCCCTGACTTATCACTGTACAGCACCCAGACAGATCACTGTGCAGCTCCCTGGCTGTTCACAGTGCAGCTCCATGAGTGATCACTGTGCAGCTCCCTGACTGATCTATGTGTAGATCCCTGACTGGTCACTGTGCAGCTCCCTGACTGATCACGGTGCAGCTCCCTGACTTATCACTGTACAGCACCCAGACACATCACTGTGCAGCTCCCTGGCTCTTCACAGTGCAGCTCCATGAGTGATCACTGTGCAGCTCCCTGACTGATCTCTGTGTAGATCCCTGACTGGTCACTGTACAGCACCCTGACAGATCACTGTGCAGCTTCCTGGCTCGTCACTGTGCTACTCCCTGACTGATCACTGTGCAGCTCCCTGACTGATCACTGTGCAGCTCCAGGACTGATCACCGTGCAGCTTCCAGACAGATCACTGTGCAGCTCCCTGACTGATCAATGTGCCACTCCCTGACTGATCTCTGAGCAGCTCCCTGACTAATCGCCGTGCCGGTGGCACAGTGGTTAGCACTGCTGCCTCACAGTGCCAGGGACCCAGGTTCGATCCCACCCTCGGGCAACTGTCTGTGTGGAGTTTGCACGTTCTCCGTGTCTGCGTGGGTTTCCTCCCACACTCCAAAGATATGCAAGTCAGGTTCACTGACTGATCTCTGTGCCACTCCCTGACTGATCACTGTTCAGCTCCCTGACTGATCACTGTGCAGTTCACTGACTGATCTCTGTGCCACTCCCTGACTGATCACTGTTCAGCTCCCTGACTGATCACTGTGCAGTTCACTGACTGATCTCTGTGCCACTCCCTGACTGATCACTGTTCAGCTCCCTGACTGATCACTGTGCAGTTCACTGACTGATCTCTGTGCCACTCCCTGACTGATCACTGTTCAGCTCCCTGACTGATCACTGTGCAGTTCACTGACTGATCTCTGTGCCACTCCCTGACTGATCACTGTTCAGCTCCCTGACTGATCACTGTGCAGCTCACTGACTGATCTCTGTGCCACTCCCTGACTGATCACTGTTCAGCTCCCTGACTGATCACTGTGCAGTTCACTGACTGATCTCTGTGCAGCTCCCTGACTGATCACCGTGCAGCTTCCTAACAGATCACTGTGCAGCTCCATGACTGATCACTGTGCCACTCCCTGACTGATCTCTGAGCCACTCCCTGACTGATCACGGTGCCATTTCCTGACTGATCACTGTGTAGCTCCCTGACTTATCACAGTACAGCACCGTGACTGATCAGTATACAGCTCCCTGACTGATCAGTATACAGCTCCCTGACTGATAACTGTGCAGATCCCTGAATGTTCACAGTGCAGCTCCCTGACTGATAACTGTGCAGCTCCCTGACTGATGACTGTGAATATCCCTGACTTATCACTGTGCAGCTCCCTGACTGATCACTGTGAATATCCCTGACTTATCACTGTGTAGCTCCCTGACTTATCACTGTGCAGCTCCCTGACTGATAACTGTACAGCTCCCTGACTGATCTCATTGCAGCTCCCTGACTTATCACTGTGCTGCTTCCTGACTGATCACTGTGCCACTCCCTGACTGATCACGGTGCCACTCCTTGACAGATCACTGTGCAGCTCCCTGGCTCTTCACTGTGCAGCTCCCTGACTCTTCACTGTGCTGCTCCCTGACTGATCACTGTGCAGTTCCCTGACTGATCACTGGACAGCTTCCTGACTGATCACTGTGCAGCTCCCTGAATGATCACTGTGCAGCTCCCTTTCTGACCACTGTTCAGATCCCTGACTGATCACTGTGCAGCTCCGTGAATGATCTCGGTGTCACTCCCTGTCTGATCACTCTCTGACTGATCTCTGTGTAGCTCCCTGACTGATCACTGTGCAGCTCCCTGACTGATCACTGTGCAGCTCCCTGACTGATCACTATGCAGCTTCCTGACTGATCACTGTGCATCTCGTTGACTCTTCACTGTGCTGCTCCCTAACTGATCACTGTGCCGCTCGCTGACCGATCTCTGTGCCACTCCCTGACTGATCTCTGTGCTACTCCCGGACTAATCACTGTGCAGTTCCCTGAGTGATCCCTGCGCAGCTCCCTGACTTATCACTGTGCAGCTCCCTGACTGATCACTGTGAATATCCCTGACTTATCACTGTGCTGCTCCCTGACTTATCACTGTGCCACTCACTGTGCAGCTCCCTGACTGATCTCTTTGCAGCTACCTGACTGATCACTGTGCCACTCCCTGACTGATCACGGTGCAACTCCCTGACGGATCACGGTGCCATTCCCTGAATGATCACTGTGCCACTCCCTGACTGATCTCTGCGCAGCTCCCTGGCTTTTCACTGTGTAGCACCCTGAGTGATCATTGTGCAGCTCTCTGACTGATCTCTGTGTAGATCCCTGACTGGTCACTGTACAGCACCCTGACAGATCACTGTGCAGCTCCCTGACAAATCACTGTGCAGCTACCTGACTGATCACTGTGCATCTCCCTGACTGATCACGGTGCAACTCCCTGACGGATCACGGTGCCATTCCCTGTTCCTTGACTGATCACTGTACAGCTTCCTGAATGATCAATGTGCAGCTCCCTTTCTGACCACTGTGCAGTTCCCTGAATGATCAATGTGCAGCTCCCTTTCTGACCACTGTGCAGTTCCCTGACTGATCACTGTGCAGCTCCCTGACTTATCACTGTACAGCACCCAGACAGATCACTGTGCAGCTCCCTGGCTCTTCACAGTGC
>NW_025211353.1:0-10107 GCF_004010195.1 Chiloscyllium plagiosum
CAGACATCCCGACTCCTACTCTCAATGCTCTGACCAATGAAGGTAACCTTTCCAAACACCTGCTTCACCAACCTATTTACCTGTGACACCACTTTCAAAGAACCTTGTACCTGCATCCCTATGTCTCTCTATTTGACAACACTACCCAGGGCCCGAACATAACAAGTGCAGTGCTGGTTTGCCTGAGCAAAATGCAACAGCGTGCTTTTCTCCACCTCCTAGTCCTAACCTCACTGGCCCACCAGTACTGTTGAACCAAATGTACACTTAGATAATGTTCTTCACTGTCCACTTAACCACCAATTTCAGTGTCACTCACACACTTGCTAACCATGACTCCTGTATTATCATCCAAACCGTTTATATAAATTATGCATAACAGTGACCCAGCACCGAACCCCACGGCACACCGTTGGTCACAGGCCTGCAGTTTGAGCAGCAACCCTCTATGAACATGCTCTGTCTCCTACCGTCAATCCTGTTTTGTATCCAGTTGATGAGCGCTCCCTGGTTACGTGCGATCTAAACTTATTAACCAGTCTGCCATGCAGAACCTTGACAAAGGACTTGCTAAAGTCCACGGAGACATCTACAGTCCTGCCTTTATCTGTTACTTGTCTACCTCCAAAAACACTCAGCCAGCATTTTACACACACAAAGCCTCGCTAATTATCGCTAATCATTCCTTGCCTTTCCAATTGCATGATGATCTTTTTCTCCCAGGATCTCCTCCAAAAACTTACCCACCTCTGCCATCAGCCTCACTGGTCTGTAGTGGCTGTCGCTGATATAAAAGTCTCTGTGAGGGGGCTTGTAATTTCCTCCCGAGCTTCTCACAAGGCGCTGGCATACATCTGATCATGTCCCAAGGTTTTATAAAACCTTTTGCATTTTAAGAGAGCCAGCACCTCCTGTTATCCAATGTGCACTCTGTTCAAGACTCACCTGCACAACGACCACGCCGCATGCGTCTCCGCCCCCACGCCGATCTCCACCCCCACACCAGGTCCCAGGTCCTCACTCCCAGCTCTGACATATTTTCACCATCCCTCCAGCCCTCCTCAGCTCTGAGGTTGAACGATCAGTCCTCAGCAGAGGCCTCACCTTCATCCCCCTATGCTCCCGGATTAACGAGTTCAACGCGCAGCGAGACATCGAGCATTTCTTCTGCCCCTTTCCCCTCCGTGCCTACTTCTTCAACCAGGATTCTCACCCACCCTCTGACGACCCCTTCTCCCACCTCCAACACACCCCATTCACCTGGACACCCTGTGCTTTCCTCTTACCCACCCTCGATCTCTTCATATCCAACTACCGTCTTGACATTAACCACCTCAACCTCTCCACCCTTCTCACCCACTCCAACCTCTCACCCTCGGAACGTGCAGCCCTCCACTCCCTCTATACCAACCCCAACCTCACTGTCAAACCGACAGACAAGGGAGGCATGGTGGTAGTTTGGCGCACTAATCTTTACATTGTTGTGGCTAAATACCAGCCAGCGGACACCTCCTCCTACTGCCCTCTTGACCATGACCTCATCTCCACCACCAAATCATCATCTCCCAGACTACTCATAACCTCATCACCTCAGGGGATCTCCCATCCAACGCCTCCAATGTCATCGTCCCACAACCCCGCACCGCCCATTTCTACCACCTGCCCAAAATCCACAAAACTGACTGCCCCGGCCGACCCATTGTCTCAGCCTGCTCCTGTCCCACCGAACGTATTTCTGCATATCTTGACATGGTCCTGTCCCCCTTAGTCCAAGAACTCCCCACCTACGTTCGGGACACCACCCACGTCCTCCACCTCCTCCATGATTTTCGCTTCCCCGGTCCCCAACACCTTATCTTCACCATGGACATCCAGTCCCTGTACACCTCCATCCCCCATCACGAAGGTCTCAAAGCCCTCTTCACCCTAAACAACTTCTCTTTCCAATCGTCCCACTTCCTCCAAACCAAAGGAGTAGCCATGGGCACCCGCATGGACCCCGGCTATGCCTGCCTCTTCGTAGGATATGTGGAACAGTCCATCTTCCACAGCTACACTGGCACCACCCTCTACCTTTTCCTGTGCTACATCGATGACTGTATCGGCGCTGCCTCGTGCTCCCACGAGGAGGTTGAACAGTTCATCCACTTTACCAACACCTTCCACCCCGACCTCAAATTCACCTGGACCGTCTCAGACTCCTCCCTCTCCTTCCTGGACCTTTCCATTTCTATCTCGGGCGACTGAATCAACACGGACATCCACTATAAACTGACCGACTCCCACAGCTACCTAGACTAAACTTCCTCCCACCCTGCCCCCTGTAAAAACGCCACCCCATACTCCCAATTCCTTCGTCTCCGCCGCATCTGCTCCCAGGAGGACCAGTTCCAAAATCGTACAACCGAGATGGCCTCCTTCTTCAAGGACCGCAATTTCCCCCCAGACGTGGTGGACGATGCCCTCCACCGCATCTTTTCCACTTCCCGCTCCTCCGCCCTTGAGCCCCGCCCCTCCAACCGCCACCAAGACAGAACCCCACTGGTCCTCACCTACCACCCCACCAACCTCCAAGTACAGCGTATCATCCGCCGTCATTTCCGCCACCTCCAAACGGACCCGATCACCAGGGATATATTTCCTTACCCTCCCCTTTCAGCGTTCCGAAAAGACCACTCCCTCCGTGACTCCCTAGTCAGGTCCACACCCGCCACCAACCCAACCTACACTCCCGGCACCTTCCCCTGCAACCGCAAGAAATGAAAAACTTGCGCCCACACCACCCCCCTCACTTCGCTCCAAGGCCCCAAGGGACATTTCCATATCCGCCACAAATTCACCTGCACCTCCACACACATCACCTATTGCATCCGCTGCACCCAATCTGGCCTCCTTTATAGAGGGGAGACAAGCCGCTTACTTGCGGAACGTTTCAGAGAACACCCTCTGGGACACCCAGACCAACCAACCCAACCACCCCGTGGCTCAACACTTCAACTCCCCCTCCCACTCCACCAAGGACATGCAGGTCCTTGGACTCCTCCATTTCCCGACCATAACAACACGACGGTTGGAGGAAGAGCGCCTCATCTTCCGACTAGGAAGCCTCCATCCACAAGGGAAGAACTCAGATTTCTTCAGTTTCCTCATTTCCCCTCCCCTGACCTTGTCTCAGTCAAATCCCTCGAACTCAGCACTGCCTTCCGAACTTGCAATCTTCTTCTTGACCTCTCCGCCCCCATCCCCACTCCGGCCTATCACCATCACCTTGACCTCCTTCCACCTATCGCATTTCCAACGCCCCTCCCCCAAGTCCCTCCACCCGACCTTTAATCTTAGCCTGCTGGACACACTTTTCTCTTTCCTGAAGAAGAGCTTATGCCAAAACGTCGATTCTCCTGTTCCCTGGAAACTGCCTGACCTGCTCTGCTTTTCCAGCAACACATTTTCAACCCTCACACTCACTCCATCACCCTCATTGTGACCCTCTCACAATTACTCCATCACCGTCACCCTGACACCCTCACACTCAATCCATCACCGTTACCCTGACCCAGTCACACTCATTCCATCACTGTCACCCTGACACCCACACACTCACTACATCACCGTCACCCTGACCCTCTCACACTCACTCCACACCGACACCCTGACACACTCACACTCACTCCATCACCGTCACACTCAACCCCTCACACTCACATCATTTGCTTTACCCTGACTCCGTCGCACTCAGTCCATCACCATCACCATGACACCCTCACAATCACACCATCACCGTCACCCTGACCCACTCACTGATCCAATCATGTTCACTCCATCACCGTCACGCTGACCCACTCGCACTCACTCCGCCACCCTCATCGTGACCCTCTCACTCTAAGTCCATCACCATGACACTGACACCCTCACACTCACTCCATCAACGTCACCCTGACCCCCTCACACTCACGCCTTCAAAGTCACACTGACCCCGTCACACTCACTCCGTCTCCGTCACACCGACCCCTTCACAGTCTCTCCATCACCTTCACCTGGATCCCCTCACACTCACCCCATCACGGTCCCCCTGACACTCTCACACTCGCTCCATCACCATCACCATGACACCCTCACACTCACTCTATCACCCTCATCGTGACCCTCTCACATTCACTCCATCACCGTCACCCTGACCCCCTCACACTCACTCCATCACTGACATCCTGACCCACTGACACTCACTCCATCACCGTCACCTTGACACCCTCACACTCGCTTAATCACTGTCACCCGCATCCCCTCACACTCACTCAATCACCGTCACTCAGACCCCATCGCACTCACTCCATCACCGTCACCCTGACCCACTCACACTCACTCCATCACCATCACACTGACCCACTCACATGACTCAATCACTGACACTCTGATCCCCTTGCACTCACTCCATTTCCGTCACACTGACCCCCTCACACTCACTCTGTCACCGTCACCCAGATCCCCTCAAACTCACACTCACTCCATCACACAGACCCCCCTCACACTCACGCAATCACTGTCACCCTGAGCCACTCACACTCACTCCATCACCGTCACCTTGACCCCCTCACATTCACTCCATCACTCTCACCCTGAACCCCTCACATTCACTCCATCACCATCATCCTGACCCCCTCACACTCACTCCATCACGGTCACCATGACCCTCTCACACCCACTCCATCTGCTTCACACTGACCCCTTCACACTCAATCCATCACCATCATACTGACCAACTCACACTCACTCCAACTCTGTCACACTGATCCAATCACATTCACTCCATCACCGTCACCCTCACCCACTCGCACTCACTCCTCCACCCTCATCGTGACCCTCTCACTCTAAGTCCATCATCGTGACACTGACACTCTCACACTCACTCCATCACCATCACCATGACACCCTCACACTCACTCCATCACCCTCATCGTGACCCTCTCACACTCACTCCATCACCATCACTGTCACCCTGACACCCTCACACTCAATCCATCACTGTTACCCTGACCCAATCACACTCACTCCATCACTGTCACCCTGACACCCTCACACTCACTCCATCACTGTTACCCTGACCCAATCACACTCACTCAATCACTGTCACCCTGACACCCTCACACTCACTCCATCACTGTTACCCTGACCCAATCACACTCACTCCATCACTGTCTCCCTGACACCCTCACACTCACTGGATCACCGTCACGCTTACCCCCTCACACTCACTCCATCACCGACACCCTGACCCACTCACACTCACTCCAGCACCGTCACTCTCACCCCCTCACACTCATTTCATTTCCCTTACCCTGACACCCTCACACTCACTCCATCACTGTTACCCTGACCCAATCACACTCACTCCATCACTGTCACCCTGACACCCTCACACTCAATCCATCACTGTTACCCTGACCCAATCGTCACCCTGACGCCCTCACACTCACTCCGTCTCCATCACACTGACCCCACCACAGTCACTCCGTCACCGTCACCCGGATCACCTCACACTCAGTCCATCTCCATCACACAGACCCCCTCACACTCATTCCATCACCGTCACCCTGACACCCTCACACTCACTCCATCACCGTCACCCTGACACCCTCACACTCACTCCATCACCGTCACCCTGATGCCATAACACTCACTCCATCACCGTCACCATGACGCCCTCACACTCACTCCATCTCCGTCATCCTGACCCCCTCACACTCACTCCATCACCGTGACTGGATCCCCTCACACGAAGTCCATCAGCGTCAACCGTACCCCCTCACATTCACTCCATCACCGTCACCCTGACCCTCTCACACTCTCTCCATCACCCTCACCCTGAAACGCTCACACTCACTTAATCACCATCACCCGGATCCCCTCACCCTCACTCCATCACCGTCACACTGACCCACTCACATGACTCAATCACTATCACTCTGACCCCGTCGCACTCACTCCATCTCCATCACACAGACTCCTTCACACTCACTCTGTCACCATCACCATGACCCTCTCACACTGACTGCATCACGGTCACCCTAACACCCTCACACTCACTCCTTCACAGTCATTCTGAACCCCTCACACTCACTCCATCACCGTCACCATGACACTCTCACCCTCTCTCCACCCCCCTCATCCTACCCAGTCACACTCTCGACATCACCCTCACCCTGACACGCTCACTCTCACTTAATCACCGTCACCCGCATCCCCTCACACTCACTCAATCACTGTCACACTGACCCGCTCACACTCACTCGTTCACCGTCATCCTGACCACCTCACACTCATTCCACCACCGTCACCCTGACACCCTCACAATCACTCCATCACCGTCACACTGACCCCCTCACACTCATTGCATCACCGTGACCCGGATCCCCTCCCACTAAGTCCATCAGCATCACCCTGACCCCCTCACACTCACTCCATCACCGTCACACAGACCCTCTCACACTCTCTCCATCACCCTCACCATGAGCCCCCCACACTCTCTCTATCACCCTCACCCTGACACCCTCACACTCACTTAATCACCGTCACCTGGATCCCCTCATATCACTCCATTACCATCACCCTGACCCCCTCACACTCACTCCATCACGGTCACCATGACCCTCTCATACTCACTCTATCACCGTCACACTGACCCCTCACACTCACTCCATCACGATCACACTGACCCCCATACACCCACTCCATCTCCTCACACTGACCCCTTCACACTCACTCCATCACCATCACACTGACCGTCTCACACTCAGTCCATCACCGTCACCCTGTCCCCCTCACACCCACTACATCACCGTTCCCCGACCCTCTCACACTCAGTCCATCACCATCATACTGACCAACTCACACTCACTCCAACTCCGTCACACTGATCCAATCACATTCACTCCATCACCATCACCCTGACCCACTAGCACTCACTCCGCCACCCTCATCGTGACCCTCTCACTCTAAGCCCATCACCGTGACACTGACACCCTCACACTCACACCATCAACGTCACCCTGACCCCCTCACACTCACGCCATCAACGTCACACTGACCCCGTCACACTCACTCCGTCTCCGTCACACTGGCCCCTTCACACTCTCTCCATCACCTTCACCTGGATCCCCTCACACGCACTCCATCACGGTCCCCCTGACACTCTCACACTCGCTCCATCACCATCACCATGACAGCCTCACACTCACTCCATCGCCCTCATCGTGACCCTCGTACACTCACTCCATCACCGTCACCCTGACACCCTCACACTCAATCCATCACTGTTACCCTGATCCACTCACACTCACTCCATTACTGTCACCCTGACACGTTCACACGCACTGGATCACCGTCACGCTTACCCCCTCACACTCACTCCATCACCGACACCCTGACCCACTCACACTCACTCCAGCTCCGTCACTCTCACCCCCTCACACTCACTCATTTCCCTTACCCTGACACCCTCACACTCACTCCATAACCGTCACCATGACCCTCTCACACTCACTCCATCACCGTCACACTGTTCCCCCCACACCGACTCCATCACCACCACCCGGATGCCCTCACACTAACTCCATCTCAGTCACTCACACCCCATCTCTCTCACTCCATCACCTTCACCCTGACCCACGCACCCTCACTCCATCACCGTCACACTCGTCCACTCACACGACTCAATCACTGCCACTCTGACCCACTCACGCCACTCCATCTCCATCACACTGACCCCCCCACAGTCACTACGTCACCGTCACCCGGATCACCTCACACTCAGTCCATCTCCATCACACAGACCCCCTCACACTCACTCCATCACCGTCACCTTGACACTCTCGCACTCACTCCCTCACCGTCACCCTGACACCCTCAAACTCAATCCATCACCGTCACACTGATGCCGTAACACTCACTCCATCACCGTCACCCTGGCGCCCTCACACTCACTCCATCACGGTCCCCCTGACACTCTCACACTCGCTCCATCACCATCACCATGACAGCCTCACACTCACTCCATCACCGTCACCCTGACACCCTCACACTCAATCTATCACTGTTACCCTGACCCACTCACACTCACTCCATCACTGTCACGCTGACACGTTCACACTCACTGGATCACCGTCACGCTTACCCCCTCACACTCACTCCATCACCAACACCCTGACCCACTCACACTCACTCCAACACCGTCACCATGACCCTCTCACACTCACTCCATAACCGTCACACTGTCCCCCTCACACTCACTCCATCTCCATCGCACTGACCCCCCACACCCACTCCATCACCGTCTCCCAGATCCCCTCACACTCACTCCATCTCAGTCACTCACACCCCATCGCTCTCACTCCATCAACTTCACCCTGACTCACTCACCCTCACTCCAAATCCGTCACACTGACCCACTCACACGACTCAATCACTGCCACTCTGACCCCCTCACACACTCCATCTCCGTCACACTGACCACCTCACTGTCACTCCATCACCGTCACCCGGATCACCTCAAACTCACTCCACCTCCATCACACAGACCCCCTCAAACTCACTCCATCACCTTCACCCTGACCCACTCACCCGCACTCCATCACCGTCACACTGGCCCACTCACACGACTCAATCACTGCCACTCTGACCCCCTCACACCACTCCATCTCCATCACACTGACCCCCCCACAGTCACTCCGTCACCGTCAGCCGGAACACCTCACACTCAGTCCATCTCCATCACACAGACCCGCTCACACTCACTCCATCACCGTCACCTTGACACTCTCGCACTCACTCCATCACCGTCACCCTGACACCCTCACACTCACTCCATCACCGTCACACTGACCCCCTCACATTCACTCCATCACCATCACACAGACCCTCTCACACTCACTCCATCACTGTCATCCTAACCCACTCACACTCACTCCATCACCGTCACCCTGACCCCCTCACACTCAATCCATCACCATCACACAGACCCCCTCACACTCACTCCATCACCGTCATCCTGGTCCGCTCACTCTTACTCCGTCAACGTCACACTGACCCTCTCTCACTCACTCCATCACCGTCACCCTGACCCCCTCACGCTCACTCCATCATCGTCACCCTGACCCACTCGCATTCACGCCACCACCCACATCGTGACCCTCTCACACTAAGTCCATCACCGTAACCATGACACCCTCTCACTCACTCCTTCACCGTCACCCTGATACCCTCACAATCACTCCATCACTGTCACCCTGACGCCGTCACACTCACTTCATCACCGTCACTCTGACCCCCACACACTCACTCCATCACCGTCACCCTGATGCCGTAACACTCACTCCATCACCGTCACCCAGACACCCTCATACTCACTCCTCCCGTCATCCTGACCCCCTCACACTCACTCCATCACCGTGACCCTGATCCCTTCACACGAAGTCCATCAGCGTCATGCGTACCCCCTCACAATCACTCCATAACCGTCACCATGACCCTCTCACACTCTCTCCATCACCCTCACCCTGACCCCCTCACACTCTCTCCATCACCCTCACCCTGACCCTCTCACATTCTCTCCAACACCCTCACCCTGACCCCCTCACACTCACGCCATCAACTTCACACTGACCCCGTCACATTCACTCCGTCTCCGTCACACTGACCCCGTCACATTCTCTCCATCACCTTCACCTGGATCCCCTCACACTCACTCCATCACGGTCCCCCTGACACTCTCACACTCGCTCCATCATCATCACCATGACAGCTTCACACTCACTCCATCACCCTCATCGTGACCCTCTCACACTCACTCCATCACCGTCACCCTGAAACCCTCACACTCAATCTATCACTGTTACCCTGACCCACTCACATTCACTCCATCACTGTCACGCTGACACGTTCACACTCACTGGATCACCGTCACGCTTACCCCCTCACACTCACTACATCACCAACACCCTGGCCCACTCACACTCACTCCAGCACCGTCACTCTCACCCCCTCACACTCACTTCATTTCCCTTACACTGACACCCTCACACTCACTCCAACACCGTCACCATGACCCTCTCACAC
>NW_025211353.1:10829-12397 GCF_004010195.1 Chiloscyllium plagiosum
GACCCCCTCACACTCACTCCATCACCGTCATCCTGGCCCGCTCACACTTACTCCGTCAACGTCACACTGACCCTCTCTCACTCACTCCATCACCGTCACCCTGACCCCCTCACACTCAATCCATCACCATCACACAGACCATCTCACAATCACTCCATCACCCTCACCCTCACCCTGACCCCCTCACACTCACTCCATCACCATCATATCGACCCCCTCACACTCACTCCATCACCGTCATCCTGGCCCGCTCACACTTACTCCGTCAACGTCACACTGACCCTCTCTCACTCACTCCATCACCGTCACCCTGACCCCGTCACACTCACTCCATCATCGTCACCCTGACCCACTCGCATTCACGCCACCACCCACATCGTGACCCTCTCACACTAAGTCCATCACCGTAACCATGACACCCTCTCACTCACTCATTCACCGTCACCCTGATACCCTCACAATCACTCCATCACTGTCACCCTGACGCCGTCACACTCACTTCATCACTGTCACTCTGACCCCCACACACTCACTTCATTATAGTTCCCCTGACAACCTCACACTCACTCCATCACCGTCAGCATGACCCTCTCAAAATCACTCCATCAGCTTCACCCTGAAACACTCACACTCACTCCATCGCCATCACCCTGACCCACTCACACTCTCTCCATCACCGTCACTTTGACCCACTCGCATTCACTCCACCACCTTCACACTGACCCCCTCACACTCACTCTATCACCGTCAACATGACCCTCTCCCACTCACTCCATCACTGTCGCACTGACCCCCTCACACTCACTCCATTCCCGTCACACTGACACCTTCACACACACACCATTTCCGTCACACTGCACCCCTCACACTCCCTCCATCTCCGTTACACTAACCCCCTCATATTCACTCCATCACCCTCACCCTGATCACATCACACTCATTCCATCGCCCTCACCCTGATCCCCTCACACACACTAAATCACCATCATCCTGACCACCTCACAGTCACTCCATCACCGTCATCCTGACCCCCTCACACTCACTCCGTCAACGTCACAATGACCATCTCTCACTCACTCCATCACCGTCACCCTGACACACTCACACTAAATCCATCACCGTCACCCTGACGCCCGTAAAATCACTCAGTCTCCATCACACTGACCACCCCCACAGTCACTCCGTCACCATCACCCGGATCACCTCACACTCAGTCCATCTCCATCACACAGACCCCCTCACACTCACTCCATCACCGTCAACCTGACGCCCTCACACTCACTCCATCTCCATCATCCTGATCCCCTCACACTCACTCCATCACCGTGACCCGGATCCCCTCACACGAAGTCCATCAGCGTCACCCGTACCCCCTCACACTCACTCCATCACCGTCACCCTGACACACTCACACTAACTCCATCACCGTCACCCTGACGCCCGTAAAATCACTCAGTCTCCATCACACTATCCACCCCCACAGTCACTCCGTCACCGTCACCCGGATCACCTCACACTCAGTCCATCTCCATCACACAGACCCCCTCACACTCACTCCATCACCGTCA
>NW_025211353.1:15124-17287 GCF_004010195.1 Chiloscyllium plagiosum
TCACACTCACTCCATCACCGTCACCCTGACCCCCTCACACTCACTCCATCACCGTCACCCTGACCCCCTCACACTCACTCCATCACCGTCACCCTGACCCCCTCACACTCACTCCATCACCGTCACCCTGACCCCCTCACACTCACTCCATCACCGTCACCCTGACCCCCTCACACTCACTCCATCACCGTCACCCTGACCCCCTCACACTCACTCCATCACCGTCACCCTGACCCCCTCACACTCACTCCATCACCGTCACCCTGACCCCCTCACACTCACTCCATCACCGTCACCCTGACCCCCTCACACTCACTCCATCACCGTCACCCTGACACCCTCACACTCACTCCATCACCGTCACCCTGACACCCTCACACTCACTCCATCACCGTCACCCTGACCCACTCACACTCTCTCTCCATCACGGTCACTTTGACCCACTCACACTCACTCCATCACTGTCACCCTGACCCCTTCACACTCACTCCATCACCGTCACCCTGACCCCCTCACACTCACTCCATCACCGTCGCACTGACCCCCTCACACTCACTCCATTCCCGTCACACTGACCCCCTCACACTCACTCAACCACCGTTACCCTGCCCCCGGCACACTCACTACCTCTACGCATCACCGTCATCCTGACCCCCTCACACTCACTCCGTCAACGTCACACTGACCATCTCTCACTCACTCCATCACCGTCACCCTGACACCCTCACACTCACTCCATCACCGTCGCACTGACCCCCTCACACTCACTCCATTCCCGTCACACTGTCACCTTCACACACACAACATCTCCGTCACACTGTCCCCCTCACACTCCCCCATCTCCGTTACACTAACATCCACATATTCACTCCATCACCCTCACCCTGATCACCTCACACTCACTCCATCGCCCTCATCCTGATCCCCTCGCACTCACTAAATCACAGTCACCCTGACCCCTTCATGCTCACTCCATCGCCCTTACCCTGACCACCTGACACTCACTCCATCACAGTCACCCTGACCCCCTCACACTCACACCATCACCATCACACAGACCCTCTCACACTCACTCCATCACCGTCATCCTGACCCCCTCACACTCACTCCGTCAACGTCACACTGACCATCTCTCACTCACTCCATCACCGTCATCCTGACCCCCTCACACTCACTCCGTCAACGTCACACTGACCATCTCTCACTCACTCCATCACCGTCACCCTGACACCCTCACACTCACTCCATCACCGTCAATCAGACCTCATTATACTCACTCAATTACCGTCACCCTGACTCACACACAGTCACTCCATCATCGCCACTCTTATCCCCTCACACTCACTTCATTATAGTTCCCCGGACCCCCTCACACTCACTTCATCACCGTCACCCTGGCCCCCTCACATTCACTCCATCACTGTCACCCTGACCCCCTCACACTCACTCCATCACCGTCACCCTGACCCCTCACACTCACTCCATCACCATCACACTGACCCTCTCACACTCACTCCATCACCGTAACCCTGACCCCCTCACACTCACTCCATCACCGTCACCCTGACCCACTCACACTCTCTCTCCATCACGGTCACATTGGCCCACTCACACTCACTCCATCACTGTCACCCTGACCCCTTCACACTCACTCCATCACCGTCACCCTGACCCCCTCACACTCACTCCATCACCGTCGCACTGACCCCCTCACACTCACTCCATTCCCGTCACACTGACACCTTCACACACACAACATTTACGTCACACTGTGCCCCTCACACTCCATCCATCTCCGTTACACTAACCCCATCATATTCACTCCATCACCCTCACCCTGATCACCTCACACTCACTCCATCACCCTCACCCTGATCCCCTCACACTCACTAAATCACCGTCACCCTGACCTCCTCACACTCACTCCATCACCCTTACCCTGACCACCTCACACTCACTCCATCACCGTCACCCTGACCCCTCACACTCACTCCATCACCATCACACTGACCCTCTCACACTCACTCCATCACCGTCACCCTGACCCCCTCACACTCACTCGGTCAACGTCACACTGACCATCTCTCACTCACTCCATCACCATCACACAGACCCACTCAGACTCACTCCATCACCGTCATCCTGACCCCCTCACACTCACTC
>NW_025211353.1:17473-20088 GCF_004010195.1 Chiloscyllium plagiosum
ACACTCACTTCATCGCCCTCACCCTGATCCCCACACACTCACTAAATCACAGTCACCCTGACCCCTTCATGCTCACTCCATCGCCCTTACCCTGACCACCTGACACTCAATCCATCACCTTCACCCTGACCCCCTCACACTCACTCCATCACCATCACACAAACCCTCTCACACTCACTCCATCACCGTCATCCTGACCCCCTCACACTCACTCCGTCAACGTCACACTGAACATCTCTCACACACTCCATCACCGTCACCCTGACACCCTCACACTCACTCCATCACCGTCACTCAGACCTCATCGTACTCACTCAAACACCGTCACACTGACTCACTCACAGTCACTCCATCACCATCACACAGACCTCCTCACACTCACTCCATCATCGTCACTCTTATCCCCTCACACTCACTTCATTATAGTTCCCCGGACCCCCTCACACTCACTTCATCACCGTCACCCTGGCCCACTCACATTCACTCCATCACTGTCACCCTGACCCCCTCACACTCACTCCATCGCCCTCACCCTGATCCTTTCACACTCACTCCATCGCCCTCACCCTGATCCTCTCACACTCACTAAATCACCGTCACCCTGACCCCCTCACACTCACTCAATCACCCTCACCCTGATCCTCTCACACGCACTCCATCGCCCTCACCCTGATCCTCTCACACTCACTAAATCACCGTCACCCTGACCCCCTCACACTCACTCCATCGCCCTCACCCTCACACTCACTAATCACCGTCACCCTGACCCCCTCACACTCACTCCATCACCCTCACCCTGATCACCTCACACTCACTCTATCGCCCTCACCCTGATCCTCTCACATTCACTAAATCACCGTCACCCTAACCCCCTCACACTCACTCCATCACCATTACCCTGACCACCTCCCACTCACTCCAACACCGTCACCCTGACCCCCTCACACTCACTCCATCACCGTCACCCTGACACACTCACACTCATTCCGTCAACGTCACACTGACCATCTCTCACTCACTCCATCACCCTTACCCTTACCCTGACCCCCTCACACTCACTCCATCACCATCACATCGACCCCCTCACACTCACTCCATCACCGTCATCCTGGCCCGCTCACACTCACTCCGTCAACGTCACACTGACCCTCTCTCACTCACTCCATCACCGTCACCCTGACCCACTCGCATTCACGCCACCATCCTCATCGTCACCCTCTCACACTAGGTGCATCACCATCACCCTGACCCCCTCTCACTCACTGCTTCACCGTCACCCTGATAGCCTCACAATCACTCCATCACTGTCATCCTGACGCCGTCACACTCACTTCATCACCGTCACTCTGACCCCCACACACTCACTTCATTATAGTTCCCCTGACACCCTCACACTCACTCCATCACCGTCAGCATGACCCTCTCAAAATCACTCCATCAGCTTCACCCTGAAACAATCACACTCACTCCATCGCCATCACCCTGACCCACTCATACTCTCTCCATCACGGTCACTTTGACCCACTCGCACTCACTCCATCACCTTCACACTGACCCCCTCGCACTCACTCCATCACCGTCACCATAACCCTCTCCCACTCACTCCATCACCGTCGCACTGACCCCCTCACACTCACTCCATTCCCGTCAGACTGACACCTTCACACACACACACACCATTTCCGTCACACTATCCCCCTCACACTCCCTCCATCTCCGTTACACTAACCCCCTCATATTCACTCCATCACCCTCACCCTGATGACATCACACTCATTCCATCGTCCTCACCCTGATCCACTCACACTCACTCCATCACCGTCACCCTGACCACCTCACACTCACTCCATCACCGTCATCCTGACCCCCTCACACTCACTCTGTCAACGTCACACTGACCATCTCTCACTCACTCCATCACCGTCACCCTGACACACTCACGCTCACTCCATCACCGTCACTCAGACCTCATCGCACTCACTCCATCACTGTCAGCCTGACTCACTCACAGTCACTCCATCACCATCACACAGACGCCCTCACACTCACTCCATCACCGTCAACCTAACCCCCTCACACTCACTCCATCACCGTCATTCTTATAGCCTCACACTCACTTCATTATACTTCACCGGACCCCCTCACACTCACTCCATCACCCACACCCGCTCACACTCACTCCATGACTGGCACGCTGACCCCCTCACACTCACTCCATCACCGTCACCCTGACCCCCTCACAGTCACTCCATCACCGTCACCCTGACCCACTCACACTCTCTCCATCACGGTCACTTGACCCACTCACACTCACTCCATCACTGTCACCCTGACCCCTTCACACTCACTCCATCACCGTCACCCTGACCCCCTCACACTCACTCCATTCCCGTCACACTGACACCTTCACACACACACCATTTACGTCACACTTTCCACCTCACACTCCCTCCATCTCCGTTACACTAACCCCCTCATATTCACTCCATCACCCTCACCCTGATCACCTCACACTCACTCCATCGCCCTCACCCTGATCCCCTCACACTCACTTAATCACCGTCTCCCTGACCCCCTCACACTCATTCCATCACCGTCACCCTGACCCCCTCACA
>NW_025211353.1:20276-21886 GCF_004010195.1 Chiloscyllium plagiosum
CACTCACAGTCACTCCATCACCATCACACAGACCTCCTCACACTCACTCCATCATCCTCACTCTTATCCCCTCACACTCACTTCATTATAGTTCCCCGGACCCTGATCACCTCACACTCACTTCATCACCGTCACCCTGGCCCACTCACATTCACTCCATCACTGTCACCCTGACCCCCTCACACTCACTCCATCACCGTCACCCTGACCCGTCACACTCACTCCATCACCCTCACCCTGATCACCTCACACTCACTCCATCGCCCTCACCCTGATCCTCTCACACTCACTCCATCACCGTCACCCTGACCCCCTCACACTCACTCCATCACCCTCACCCTGATCACCTCACACTCACTACACTCACTCATCGCCCTCACCCTGATCCTCTCACACTCACTAAATCACCGTCACCCTGACCCCCTCACACTCACTCCATCACCCTCACCCTGATCACCTCACACTCACTCCATCGCTCTCACCCTGATCCGCTCACACTCACTAAATCACCGTCACCCTGACCCCCTCACACTCACTCCATCACCGTCACCATGACCACCTCACAATCACTCCATCACCGTCACCCTGACCCCCTCACACTCACTCCATCACCGTCACCCTGACACCCTCACACTCACTCCGTCAACGTCACACTGACTATCTCTCACTCACTCCATCACCATCACACAGACCCACTCACAGTCACTCCATCACTGTCACCCTGACCCCTCACACTCACTGCATCACTGTCAACCTGACCACCTCACAATCACTCCATCACCGTCACCATGACCCCCTCACACTCACTCCATTCCCGTCACAATGACACCGTCACACTCACTCCATCACCGTCACCATGACCCTCTCTCACTCAATCCATCACCGTCGCACTGACCCCCTCACACTCACTCCATTCCCGTCACACTGACACCTTCACACACACACCTTCTCCGTCACATGTCCCCCTCACACTCCCTCCATCTCCGTTACACTAACCCCCTCATATTCACTCCATCACCCTCACTCTGATCACCTCACACGCCCTCCATTGCCCGCACCCTGCTCTCACTCCATCACCGTCACCCTGACTCACTCACACTCTCTCCATCACGGTCACCCTGACCCCCTCACACTCACTCCATCACCGTCACCATGACCCTCTCTCACTCACTCCATCACCGTCGCACTGACCCCCTCACACTCACTCCATTCCCGTCCCACTATCACCTTCACACAGACACCATCTCCGTCACACTGTCCCCCTCACACTCACCCATCTCCGTTACACTAACCCCCTCATATTCACTCCATCACCTTCACCCTGATCCCCTCACACTCACTAAATCACAGTCACCCTGACCCCTTCATGCTCACTCCATCGCCCTAACCCTGACCACCTGACACTCACTCCATCACCGTCACCCTGACCCCTCACACTCACTCCGTCAACGTCACACTGACCATCTTTCATTCACTCAATCACCGTCACCCTGACACCCTCACGCTCATTCCATCGACGTCACTCAGACCTCATCGTACTCACTCCATCACCGTCACCCTGACCCCTCACACTCACTCCGTCAACGTCACACTGACCATCTTTCATTCAC
>NW_025211353.1:22318-22905 GCF_004010195.1 Chiloscyllium plagiosum
CCCACACCTTGACCCCTCACACTCACTCCATCTCCGCCACCCTGACCCCCTCACACTCACTCCATCACCGTTACCCTGACCCAATCACATTCACTCATCTCCGTCACACTGATCCCCTCACACTTATTCCATCGATGTCACCCTGACCCCCTGACTCTCACTCCATCTCCGTCACACTGATCCTCTTACACTCACTAAATCACCGTCACCCTGATCCCCTCACACTCACTCCATCACCCTTACCCTGACCCCCTCACACTCACTCCATCACCGTCACCCTGACCCCCTCACTTTCACTCCATAACCATCACATAGACCCTCTCACACTCACTCCATCACCGTCATTCTGACCCCCTCACACTCACTCAGTCAACGTCACACTCTCCATCTCTCACTCTTTCCATAACCATCACACAGACCCTCTCACACTCACTCCATCACTGTCACCCTGACCCCCTCACACTCACTGCATCGCCGTCACCCTGACGCCCTCACACTCACTCCATCACCGTCACCCTGACCCCCTCACACTCAATCGATCACCATCACACAGACCCTCTCACACTCACTCCAACACCGTCACCCTG
>NW_025211354.1:0-2235 GCF_004010195.1 Chiloscyllium plagiosum
AGGGGAGAGTCAGTCAACTGCTCGAGATTGGGACACAGGAACAGGTTGGAGGCTCTCAACTGCTCGACACTGGGACACAGGAACAGGAGAGAGTCAGTCAACTGCTCGAGACTGGGTCACAGGAACAGGCGGCAGTCACACAACTGCTCGAGACTGGGAAACAGGAACAGGAGGGAGTCAGTCAACTGCTCGAGACTGAGACACAGGAACAGGAGGGAGTCACTCAACTGCTCGAGACTGGGACACAGGAATAGGAGGGAGTCATTAAACTGCTCAAGACTGGGATACATGAACAAGAGGGAGTCAGTCAACTGCTCGAGACTGGGACAAAGGAACAGAAGGCAGTCACGTAACTGCTCGAGACTGGGTCACAGGAACAGGAGCGAGTCACTCAACTGCTCGAGACTGGGACACAGGGACAGGAGTCAGTCACTCAACTGCTCGAGACTGGGACACAGGAACAGAAGGCTGTCATTCAACTGCTCGAGTCTGGGTCACAGGAACAGGAGGTTGTCATTAGCTGCTCAAGACTGTGGCACAGGAACAGGAGGCAGTCACTCAACTGCTTGAGTCTGGGACACAGGAACAGGAGTGAGTCATTTAACTGCTTGAGACAAGGACACAGGGACAGGAGGGAGTCAGTCAACCGCTCGAGCCTGGGATAAAGGAACAGGAGGCAGTCACCCAGCTGCTCGAGGGTGGGACACACGAACAGGAAGGAGTCATTCAACTGCTCGAGACTGGGTCATACGAACAGGAGGGAGTCATTCAACTGCTCGAGACTGGGACGCACGAACAGGAGGGAATCATTCAACTGCTCGAGACTGGGACACACGAACAGGAGGGAGTCATTCAACTGCTCGAGACTGGGACACACGAACAGGAGGGAGTAATTCAACTGCTCGAGATTGGGACAAAGGAACAGGAGGGAGTCAGTTAACTGCTCGAGACTGGGAAACAGGAACAGGAGGATGTCACTCAACTGCTCGAGACTGGGAAACAGGAACAGGAGGGAGTCACTCAAATGCTTGGAACTGGGACACAGGGACAGGAAGGAGTCACTCAACTGCTCGGGACTCGTTCACAGGAACAGGAAGGATTCATTTAACTGCTCGAGATTGGGATTCGGGAACAGGAGGCAGACATTCCGCTGCACGAGACAGGAACACAGGGACAGGGGGGAGTCATTCAACTTCTCGAGACTGGGACATAGGGACAGGAGGCAGTCATTCAACTGCTCGTGACTGGGAAACAGGAAAAGGAGGCAGTCATTAAACTGCTCAGACTGGGACACAGGAACATGAGGCAGTTACTGAACTGCTCCAGACTGGGTCACAGGAACAAGAGGGAGTCAGTCAACTGCTCGAGACTGGGAAACAGGAACAGGAGGCAGTCACTCTATTGCTGGAGACTGGGACACAGGAACAGGAGGCAGTCACTCAAACGCTCGAGTCTGGTACACAGATTCAGGAGATCGTCATTCAACTGCTCGAGACTGGAACACAGGAACAGGATGGAGTCATTCAACTGCTCGAGACTGGGACACAGGGACAGGAGGGAGTCAGTCAACTACTCGAACTGAGACACAGGAACAGGAGGCAGTCACTCAACTGCTCGAGACTGGGAAGCAGGAACAGGAGGGAGTTAGTCAACTGCTCGAGACTGGGAAGCAGGAACAGGAGGGAGTCAGTCAACTGCTCGAGACTGGGACAAAGGAACAGGAGGGAGTCACTCAACCGCTCGAGACTGGGACACAGGAACAGGAGGCAGTCATTAAATTGCTCGAGACTGGGAAACAGGAACATGAGGCAGTCACTCAACTGCTCGAGACTGGGACACAGGAACCGGAGGGAGTTCCTCATCTTCTTGATACTGGGAGACAGGAACATGAGGGAGTCACTCAACTACTCGATACTGGGACACAGGAACAGGAGGGAGTCAGTTAACTGCTCGACATTGGTAAACAAGAACAGGAGGGAGTCATTCAACTGCTCAAGGCTGTGACAACAGGACAGGAGGGGGTCACTCAACTGCTCGATATTGGGACACAGGAACAGGAGTGAGTCACTCTGCCACAGGGGTTTGGGCCACAGGAACAGGAGGTAGTCACTCAACAGCTCTAGACTGGGACACAGGAGCAGGAGGGAGTCACTCAACTGCTCTAGACTGGCACACCAAAGCAGCAGGGAGTCACTCAACTGCTCGAGACTGGATCACAGGAACAGGAGGTAGTCA